>NC_071256.1:19945729-20048229 GCF_023375685.1 Ictalurus furcatus | reverse complement strand
CTGTCAGATATTATTCAATTGTATACTCAGGGAAAAGTCCAAAAAGTTAGGAACTAATGAGAGCTAAATTACATAGGTTTATGTGGTTTTGTTTTGATTATTTATTTATAACAAATAATAAACATAATATAAAGGGTTGAGATCGTGCTACTTGGCATTGCTTCCTGATTTTTCGGACGCTCTGTAATGTAAAGGATGCGCACGTGTGTGTTTGTGATGTGCTTTAGGTACAGATTCATTTATTCAGCAGGGATGTGAAATAAACACACATTTACAGGAGGACAAAAACAGGAAATGAATAGATGAATATAATAAATAATAATAATAATAAATAAATCAAAGATTAAACACAACAACAGCAACAACAACAACAGCAACAACAACCATAGTTGGAAACCCTACATGTTTGGTCTACTTTACTGTAGAATGTAAAGTTTCCTGACTGAATGAACGAACATCAAGAAAGATAAAAAACTGTAGATAATAAAAAATAACACACCATCTTGCAGCCTTCCTCAGGACTCGATTCTAGCTCCTTCTCTCTTCTTCTTATACATGCTAGCATTGGGCTCCATTCTCAGAAGGCATGGGGTACCTTTCCACTTTTATGCAGATGATACCCATATTTATATACCGTTAATAAAGAACGATCCCTTGGAGATTAATTCTTTACTCGCATGTTTAGATGAGGTAAAAATATGGCTAGCGTCAAACTTTTTGTCCTTAAATGAAGATAAAACGGAGGTGATTATTTTTGGGCCTACTTATAATCCTGCAGCTCCTGATATTAATCTGGAGAGTCTGGCTCCATTCAATTCTCCGCCAGTGTGGAATCTGGGTAATCTTTTAGACGGGTGTTTAAAATTTGACAAACACACATCTGTTGTCAGATCTAGCATTTTTCAACTACGTCTTCTATCAAAAATTAAGCACTCTCTAACCAAGAAATCTTTAAAGATGGCTCTCCATGCATTCAATCACCTCTCACCTGGACTACTGCAACTCCCATATGGGATGTCAAAGTCACAGATTGTCCACCTACAATTAGTCCAAAATGCTGCAGCCAGATTTTTAGAGAAAAGCTAAAAAATTGAGCACATCACTCCCATCCTGAGAGCTCTGCATTGGTTGCCGGTCAAATTCAGAATTGATCTTAAAATTCTTTTATTCGTTTACAAATCTCTGAACAATCAAGCTCCCAAGTATTTTATTGATATATTCAGGTCCTACACTTCCTCTAGAAGTTTAAGATCTTGCGATCAAAACCTTCTCTGTCCCGCATACCAGATGAAAACGCAGCGGGGAACGAGCTTTCTCTGTGGCCGGGCCCAGATTATGGAATTGTTTACCACTGGAAATTAGAGTGGTGCCCTCCCTACCAATTTTTAAATCACTTCTTAAAAAGTATTTTTTTTTCTTTGGCTTTTAACGGATTTATTTATTTATTTACTTATTTCATTGTATTCTAGCATTGTTTTATTGTGTCTACTTTACAGCACTTTGGTCAGTCTTGGGCTGTTTTTAAATGTGCTTTATAAATAAAATGAACATGAACTTGAACATCTTGAGTTACTTTACCAAGCCTTTCCTGAATAAGTAAGTAGGTAATAAGTAAAAAAAAAGTAAAACAAAAAATTAAAGAAAAAACCACACACACGCTTAGTTTACAAAAGGCTTTCTTGAATAATCAGGTAAAACTACTCTAATGCGTGCACTTCTCTCGTGTTTACTCATGTCTATCTCTTCTGTTCTCTCTTCTCACACTCGTTTGTGGTCCGCTGGTGGATTTTCCGCTGACCTTCAACAGCTTAGAGATTAATGCTGCATTCTGCCTCATTTGTAAGTCACTTTGCTTAAAAAAGCTTTCCACTTGTAAATCTACCTTTCTTTTCAATGGCAGCATCAAGGTCAGTCACGTCCCTCTCCGGATGGAATGCTGGGAAAGGACGAAGAGATCCCAGACCACCCCAGCTCATCTGAGGAGGATGAGGAGGAGGAACAGGAGATGATGACGATGATCGTATGTAAAGAATATTCTCCTAACTTTATCACACATATGTTTTCCCCCCCAAGAAATGTAAATGTAAATATAACTAGAACTATATACATTCATATTTGTAGAAGTGGAATTTTTAACAATCATCTAGTAGTTTGTTGGGAAAACACATTTAGTCAGAAATGTTATTTAGGTATAAATCCTTTTTTTAAAAAGCGCAATATATATATATATATATATATATATATATATATATATATATATATATATATATATATATATATATATATATATATATATATATATAGGTTATTTTATAGGATTATTTTCTTATACGCAAATGTCCAAGTTCAGTCTAACACCTTACTTTAAAAATAAATTATAAAATTTTATATATATATATATATATATATATATATATATATATATATATATATATATATATATATATATATATATATAAACACTTATAAGATTATAAAAGCCTCACACTCACCATTGCCGTCATTGTGAGTCAGCTGAGTTCTGCTCAGTTCTGCTCAAGATGTTGAAAAATCTGAAACAAAAGAAACCAAAAAAAAAAAAAAGACACGGTTGGTGAGATTCCTAAAATACCAAACACTACAACTATAAAAAAAAAATTAAATAAAAAAAACACCCACACACATTCTTGGTGTAGGTGGTGTAAAAGATTTTTCTGATAAACTAACACTTTCTACTCACACAACCATTAATGGATCATAGACAAATCTTTCCCGATTCAGGAATACGCAGAAAAACAGTGACAAAAGGTTCTTGATTTTTTTATTTTCCATACTGTAAATTAACACATATGATTGGCTCGTCATACTTTTGAGTTACATTTCATTTGTTGCTGCTTTTTAATCCAAGTGTTAGATTTCTGGGCAAGTAAAACATGCAAGCACATTACTTTATATACTTTATATAGTTTTTAAACTTAGTTATTTTTTTTGTTAGTGATAAAATAACAACAGTGTGTACTGTTGTAGCTCAAATCCCTTTTTTCTAATAGATATCTACATTTTAATCAACATGTATAGAGTTTCTTGCTGTGAGTTTCAAAATCAGGGCGTGGAGACAATGAACAACAACAAAAAGTGTCGACATTCTGCACCATGTGACATAGGTCCTGGTAAGGACTTATCTTAGGTATTTTTAACAAAGGAGGAGACATTAGGACAGAAATTACATCACCGTTGGGTTTTCCTGTGTATTTAATCCAACATCCTGGTTCACAGTTAGAATGATCGATAGAAAATTAGTCAAACCAGAGACACATTATTCCAGTTTAGTAGAGTTAATGGTTAATGTATTTAGAGTAAATTTATATAATGAGATCTGACGAGGCCTTTACCTGCTGTTTCCACAGTCATAACTCTGGGTTATGAAGGTCAGAGATGAGATGATAAATTGATTTATCAGTTCATCAGTCATTTGAGCTACACCATGGAAAACATCTCAAGTCACAGAATGAACACTTTCATCATATAAAGCAGTCAGAAAGTAAAACATAATAAAAACTTAAAATCTCTGTTAGAAACAATTCCTTGTTTTAAATATCACCAAGTATTTACAAGCATTTCGATTGAAAGATAAAGGGATGTTAACCAATAAGAAAAATACCCATGAGGTCAAACATAGTTCAGAGATAATCAAAGATACTGGGTTAAGATTTATGTTAATTAACATTGTGTTGCTTATTTTTAAACTGTACATGAGCAATTAAAACATTTAAGTTCTTTAAAATCTGGACTTTCATATATTTTAAATTCTGTTGAAATACATTAGTTACCTATTTTGAGCGATAGATTATTTACAATAATGTCGCTATTAGATAGATTAATGACAATGATCTGTTAAGCTGCTGCATTTCTAGATGTGCAGTCCAATGTCTAGTTGTGTAATGGTGGTACAGCGTGCTCACTGCCCCATGTAGCTCCACAGAGTTATTATTGTTATTATTGCACCTAGTGGCCCAATGGGGGAAGAATCACGCTGCCCCATGCAGCAGTTAATGACAAGGTTGGTAAGGTCATCAGAAAGAAAGTGTGAAATCTGAAGAGTCCAAATAGGAAATCAGGAGAAAGTGTTTACGTACAGATGATGGTTTAAGCAGCGCAACTTTTCTATAAAGCTGAGACACTCGCAACAAATTCAGATATGTATGCAGTTTTCTGATCAGATATCCATCTGGACTTAGACGTATGCGAATCCTCTTAGGAATGTCTTGGTAAAAGAAGCTTAATTGCTGAGATACCATTATAGAGGGTGTGCACGTGACGGCACGGTAGGCGCAACTCTCTGCGGTCACGCCCACTGAGTGTTTAAAAGACTGAGTGGCAGCATTATTTTACAGCATGAATTCGGCAAAAATACAGAAAAAAATGCATCTAAAATGGGAAAAGCTGTTGTGAGATCGACTGTGCTAACAGAATCAACAAGAATTCAGAGCTATCTTTTACAGAGTGCCAAAAAAACATTCACTCCTTTTTTACTAAGTCGAGCAGTGTAAGTGTAAGTTGTTTTGGTATTCATGTACAATGATGAATAATTTGCTACAAATTTCTTTTTAAATGCTGCCTATTTCCATTGGTGAATAATGGGGGGTCATTCATTCTCTGACTGTGTTTTACCTTCACAAATACATAACTAGTAAGTGGAAGCAGTGTTAGCTACATACAAACTAGGACTAGCTAGCTTAAGGTTTACCAGATAAAGTTATATAATAAAATAAAAATATTTGTACATACAACCAGAATGTTTATTGGTGTTCTTGTCACTTTAATTTCTCCAACAAATCCTGCCTTGAAGTAGGACCAAGCATCAAGGCTTTTGTATGCCTTCACGCTTCAGGTACATATAAATATTCGGAAAAAAACGATTTCTGGCCACAGGCCAATGTCTATGGCCCACAGGTTCTTGGGCAAGTTGTAAGGGTCACTGTCGAATCCAACTGCCTTTAATTTAAGCTGATAATTGTTAGTTATGCTATCATTTTCACAGCTTCCTCTATTAAAACCAGCCTCTATTAAAACCAGTTTTGCCACTCAGTCCAGCTGAGGGGGCATGTTCTGGCAGGAAAGTGACGTCAATGCATACCCTCTATACCCAGAACACACCCAGATCCGTATCAGCCCTGAGGAGCGTGTGTTAATGTGTACACCAACCTCTCTCACTTCTATAAAAACTTCTTTAAAAAAGACTTCTATCTGTAACAGTGCAGATAAAAGGGAGCAATAAAACTAATTAACAGTAAACTCCGTTAACTTTCCATTTATAAATTCATTTCTTCCACAGGACAAAAATGCCAGTGCAATTAATAACATTTAAATAATAATAATAATAATAATAATAATAATAATAATAATAATAATAATAATAATCCATTCATCTCAGAACTATTCAGCTATTTGGATTCAATATTTAAAAGCATTTAAATGAATCTTTAAAGGTGAAAAAAATCTTTAAAGCAATTTAAAATATAACATAATATTGAAGAAAACAATAAAGTAAATAATAGCATGATAAAGTAAATCCCTCTCTCATTTACACGGGTTAATGAGGCCATAACGAGGCTGATTCAAGAGACAGGTGTGAATAATGCATGTGGGTGTGGTCAGGGTTGGAGCTAGAGAAGGTACAAACACAAGAGGAGGCATGAAGATCTGTGTCATTTATTTTTATTTTTTGAGAAATTAAATCCACTCCCCGGTACACAATAATTCATACTACATTTTGAAAAATAAGACAATGTTTCTTAAAAACAATAACAAAGACAATGGATGGATGAATACTCAGAGTAACAGGTGTGTTATTTGGCATTTCATTAAAGTTAAACCCACCCACCCAACCACACCCACCCAACCACACCCACACACACAAATCCAACACACACCCCGGTTAGAATAGATATTATTGCTAATATGAGTGTCCTCGTTATTAATATCACATTTACATATTAAACAATAAAACTGTTTCATTAAAGTCCACGTTATAAAGTGTTATTAAGCGTTATAAACAAAGTCCGTGTCCAAAAAGGCAAAATGTTCCGAAAGTTCAGAGCTGTTTCACTCTTGCTCCAGCGTAAATCTGCTCAGAAAGTGGTTCTCAAGCTCTTACCACTTTTCTGCCGTGACCTCAGGTGACATCGATGTTCTTTTATTCATAATTCTACATAAAAAGTTTATGAACTTAATACTGTCAGTAAACACACTTAGCACACTTAGCATAATAGCGGTCTTAGCTAAAGGAACTCATATATATATATATATATATATATATATATATATATATATATATATATATATATATATATATATATATATTTCTACAATATAACTGTGCACCACACAGAATTTTCCTATTCAATTTCATGTTTTGACACTTTTGTGTGTAAATTTCTCTGTAACTGCTCCGTGTTCCACCTCATCAAAAAACAAAGACCCAAAAGCCACAAATTAATCCAAAACACTCGCATTCAAACTTCAGAGTCTGGTGTTAATTGGAGAATTTTTTGTTTGTTTCTTTGTTAACTCTTGGGCTCCACCATGTGGATCACAATATTTTTCAAGCTGATGGTGTGAAAAAATGAAGGACATGATGATTTAAACCTGCCCCTTCATGCGCTGAATGTGGTGAGTTAGCTGACAGAATAAATATTAAATAAAGGTTAACATGACCGAAAAGGGGGTGGGGCTTAGATGAATTCTATGTCCCATAGCGGAGTGGGGGTGTCCTCAGTGTCGTTCCGAACAATCACATGATCCTTATCGTACGTTTTACCACCTGCAGAAAACAATAAAAAGTGTGAGATTTGTCGTTACCCTGCATCATCATTTTTTTGCATTATGTATTTGGGAGGGTCTTTTTTCTGCTAGGGGGAGAATGTTTGTCTATGCATTTCAGATTTCAGACAGCAGAGGGCGCTAAGCATCACACACTGCTCTTGTAAATGCTCCCTAAACACATTCACTTCATCTTACGACTACACGGATGACTGAAAACTACAGATATCCAGCGTCACTCCCCCCTCCAAATGTGTACAGATGTATTATTCCACTCCAAGTTGATGAAGTCCAGCCACTCTGACTTTACTGCTAGCACTTAAGTGATTATTAACAACTCATAGTTTATCGTAGTATGCCGTGGGGTGTTGTAGATGCCCTAGCGTCCCATCACACCCTGTCTTCTCCAGTCTCCATCTTACCCTTGACATCCAGCAGCAGGCCGGGGAAGGTGAGGCTGGAGATGGAGCCGCTCAGTTTGGCGCTCCAGGTCTGAACAGGAGTTCGGGTTTCTGACCACATAAGCACCTTCGCTCCTGGTTCCACATTGCCCACTACCTGCAGACTCATCGCCTGCGCCAACTACACACACACACACACACACACACACACAGACGGTTAGAGAGAGACAGATTAGCACTTGTGACGTATTAGTCTCTTTGCATAACACGTAGATGTCTTAGCTGATCTGCTACGCTTGGGTTAAGAGGGAAACATGAATTTGTGTAAATCTGATCATTCTCAGGATATTTAATGCAGCTCAGATGAGTGTAGTGATGGAGTAACAGAACCCAGACCTTGTTCTTGATGAGGCCGTCCTGATAGAACCACACGTCGCTCAGACCCTCCACATTCTCGGACACCACCACACGTGTCGTCTTCATAGTGTCCACTCCGCCCTGCACCGACATGTAGAGTCCGCTCTCCTTATAACGGATCCGGAAGACTCGCCTCTTCTGCAAATACACACGCGTGCACACACACAGAACATTAATGTCCACCTGCACTACAGTGAACATTAAAATGGTAGGAAAAATATAAAGAAGGAAAATAAGAACAATTATATCATAACGTATAAAAATATTTAAAAAATTATCATTTAAAAAAAAGAATTAAAATCACCATATCAAAGAATAAAAGTAAAGTCGGCAAATTTACATTTTATTTCATCTACATTTATTGTTCTACTTTTTTTTGTAGAAGTATAAAATCAGACGTGGAGTGTGTGCCCTTATTTCTCACCTCTCGGATCGGGTACAATGAACCCACAGATGTGAGTGAGCTGAATTTGGGCCAGTTTGTGATCTCCATGGGTTCGAGGAGGAACTGGCGCCCCCTGTAGTTACTGTGTTCACACAGCACCCAGCTACAGGAAGTGACACGTTACATCAACACATATGCTTATACGCTTATAAACGTTTACACACACACACACACACACACACACACACACACACACGTACCAGCCGCTGTTGACCCTCACAGACAGGAAGTGAGGATTAAACCCTTCTTCCATCATACTAGACACCTCAGTTTCCACAGAGACCTCACGTCCCTCAAAACACTCCAAACCGAACAGAGAGATGGCCGGCACCGTGAACAACTAATGAAGAGAAATTAACACAGAGAAAGAGAGTACTTTTGTTTGATTCCACACAAATTTTATACACTTTTTTATTATTATTATTTTTTTTACATTTTTAAAATATGTTAATAATTATGGTGCTATTGGAGCTTAAAAAAAAACCAACAACACAATTTGGGTCAAATTTTAAGAATGATTTTAAATCCATCTTTGTAAAGTCTGATCCATTTTGGGTTTATCTGTCTGGGTTTAACCTAAGATCAACTCCATGTATTTAACTGTACTAAAACTATGGGATTAATCTTCCGTCAGAAGTACTGAGGTCACGGATCAAAAAATAATAAGCGTGACTAAAACATTAATTTTTTTATTTTTTTTTTAAACAGTATAGTAAAAAGTAATAAGTAACAATTAGGCATTTATATCTAGCTTTTTAACATAAAACAGATTTTTACAACGCATGTCTACAGCTCAAGATATACTCTACGTCTAACTAACTAAACTTGGGCTAATTTCCAACCTCTGATTGGTGAAAAAACAACAAAAACAGAAAATAAACCCTCAACTTGGAATTCCTACTCGTAAAGTTGGGAATGCTTCATGTCAACATGGCTCAAGTTCCAACTGTTAAATGAAGATTATTATTATTATTATTATTATTATTATTATTATTATTATTATTATTATTATTAACTTTAGATAGATTAGCTGGTTATATCTATAACACTGACAACAGTTTGCTGTTTTGAGAAAATAAATACATCATGAATATTAACGATCACTCATATCACCAACGTTAGCCTGCTAGCTTTTTGCGAACACAACACAACTTGCTTTAATACAGTAACTCCAACACGGATCAACTGCAGTAAAGTTATTATTCTGGAATGCAATAGAAATTCATTATTCATCCACTAGAGGGAGTGCATACAGTGTGTCTGTTTGGTGATGTTTAGATTTATTCTTAACATGAAACTCAAACATTTTCATGGGTCAGGGTTTACATGCAACTTTATCCAGGGCCCATGATAGCAGATTAAAACCCCGCCCCCGTGTATGGCAGGACTGTGATTGGATGGTCACTACATTTATGATTTAAAACATTACAATACATTCAATTCTGCCACAAATTCCGAGTTAAACTGTTATAAAGCAATCCCTTGGTGCATTTATTTCGGGGGGTTTTTTTTTTTTTTTTGCTCTATTTAGCCGTTTGTTTCGCATTTCACAACTTGAAATCCAAACTGAATGGGAAAAAAAACAGAACAGAAAAAGAGAAAGCTCGACTCACGATCGGTACGGGTTTAACAGATCTCAGGATGCAGTTATCCGAGCAGCCCATGCTAGTGAGATTAGCGTAATCTCCTTCTGACAGAATGTACTGGTTCCCCGAGAAGCTGTTCGCATCGTACAGAACCCAGCTACGAGACACAGAACACACACTAATCACTACACACAGTTCCCGTTCACGCTATACACACTTAACACATGAGAGTAAAGCAACAGGAAAGGAACTAGGGTAACGGAATAAATAAGAGCTAGCATTTTAAAATGAGCATTTAATATTTACATTTACATATATTTCTTTAGCAGACACTTTTATCCAAGGTGATTTACAAGTGAGGAAATACAAGCAAAACTCACTCATTAAGATGGATTCACACACACACACACACACACTCTCACTCACTCACACTAAGATGGAAAAATGGAAAATAGGCATTTAATGATTTTAACTTGATTTGGATTATCATTAAAATTGATTTCTGTGTCGTAAATCCGAGTCAGAATTTTGGGAACTTGGCTGCAGATATTAGCACACCGTCTTGTAATCTATGTAATGCTATGCCCATAATAGCTAAGGTTAGAAAACAACTATAATGATCATTGTAATCTTGCAAAAAACTAAAATGGCAAGGCATGGAAAAGTTTTAAGGTGGAAAAATGGAAGTTTTTCGTTTTGGTATTTTCATATAGATTTCAGCAATAAGAGGACAAAAAACATCAAATCCGATGATTAGCTTTTTATAATCAGCATTTAAATTTGAATGAAGGTTGGAAAATACTGCTAGAAATCCAAAACGCTCCCTAAAAGCACTGATTGATTATAAAACTTGATTTGGAATCTCAGACTATTCACTCTGATCTCTGTGTCATCATCCCGGAATTCTTGGAACTTGTAAAACTGAAATCTGAGTGAACTGACCTTCCTCCCACCACCCTGCAGGACTGCACTGTTCGTCTCTCAGGCAGAAACTCCTCACTCTCATGGTGAACCTGACACGTCCCCTGGAAATTCAGCTCTGTGTACAACAGCAGCTACAACAGTAGAGAAAAATAAAACACTGACTCAAAATTTACTCTTACCACCCTGAAGTTTAAACAGTTCTTTTCCTCTTACAGCATGTTATAGGAAGTGTTTCATTCCTCTCACACCACAGCAATTTCCAATGATGTAAAGAACAACACACCATACTTTTTGTTACATTTAATGTTCGCAAAACAACTTCTCACTAACGTTACAACAGCTATAAACAGTCATTCCCTCTCCAGCTTCTCTTTATTCTCTCTCTTGAAGCTAATAAGACAAATAATAACTGCAGCTTGTCATGTTACTGAGAAACTGCAAAACTCCTCTGACCTGAAGATGTTGGAAAACTTAATGTTACGGCTTTTCTTCTAACTGTTACTGGCCTTCCATAAATGTTAAATAAATGTCTCCTCACCTTCAAAAAAAAAAGGTTTAAGTGGAGTGTGCACAGTGAAAGTCCATGTGAATGAGCTGTTACTATAGAAACGATTATTATAATTAGAACGAATGCATTAATATAAATCTGTGAATTGCAGCTGCGCTACTGCCTGCTGTTATAGAAAACTAATCAACACCTTCTCTTCCGACCAATCACAATCCAGAATTAGCACACACACACACACACACACACACACACGTCTTAATGCGGAAATATTTTAGTAGGTCAAATGATATGTGATGAACCCACCTCGCTGCGGAAAGCCTGAGAATCAGCCAGGGCCTGAAACACAGGAAGATCCATCAGTGACGTAGAAAATTCATTGTATGATGACATAATATTACGACATTAGTATCAACAAAATTTTTAAATTTTATTTATAAGCCAAGCTATATTGTTTTAAAAACTGGACACAACAGGAAATGATTGTTTTGTGATGTTACCACCTACACCACTATATCAGGATGTTTTTATGTAAACTACACTATAATCACTGTATACAGATTTTATTACCACTGACTGCCTATTAACACCAGAGAACACCTGGTCCTTGAGTCCAAAGCATTTTAAAACTGAAAATGAGCATTAGCAGATAATAATCTGTATTGGGTCTCAGTGTGTTTCATTACGGGCAGGATGGGCTGGATGGAACAGATCCGGTTATCTCCCGAGCCCCAGTCGGCACAGCAGTTGTAGAAACCTTTCTCCAGGACATACTGGTTTCCTGAGTAATCCACATGAGAGTACGCCACCCACCTGCCAACCAATGGACAGCCGTCATTAAATACCTGCACACTAAGTTTCCAGGAAGCTAATCAGAGTAAAGTGGAAATAAACTTACAGTAATGTGAGAAAGAAAAAAGCTAATTAGAGAATACAGAGGGTAAGGTGAGAGCATCTGAGAGTAAGGGGGGGGGGGGGGGGGCTCTATGAGAATGAAGTGAGAGTAAATCAAGAGCACATGATTGTCAGTATCAGGTGTTGGGAGAAACAGAGAAATATTTCACTTACACTCCGCTGATTACGTGGATGGAGCGCGTAGACGTTTGGAAATCAAACAGCTCCACATCGGGAATGGCCTCAGTCACCTCAAACGTGTGCTCTTCCTCCACCTCCTCACTCGACATCTCAACCATCACCACCATGGGGTTGCTCAGGTCCTGCACACCATGAGTGCTTCAATAAATTTAACATAGCCGGTGTCTTGACTGTCACATGATCACGTGTGGCATTTCACACATACCTGTATAAATGTACCTGCGTGTATGATATAATTTTATCCCATGAACTGATGAATACAGCGCAGGTGTGTTACCTGTGTGTGCAGCTTAGCATCCTAACTGTTTCCTATTATCATATACTTTCACCTTGAGCCAGTGTAGGATACTGAAGGAACTATGAACATTTGTTTTTATTTATTTATATATTTCAGTGTACAAGATCATCAAATTTACTGAGTAACACTGAGTGTGTGTGAGTGTGTGTGAGAGAGTGTGTGTGTGTATTGCAGAATTGTCGCTCACAGTTCGGATAACCCGGACAGAGCGCAGTTCGGAGTTGCAGCCCCCCCACGCTCGCCAATCGTGATATTCGCCCTCCTCGAGCAGGTACTGATGTCCACGAAAACCCTCCTTCTCATAACCCACCCATCTGAGACACACAGAGAGAGAGAGAGAGAGAGAGAGAGAGAGAGAGAGAGAGAGAGAGAGAGAAAGCGAGAGAGAGAGAAGGACAAGGTAAACAAGACATGTAACTACGAGTAGCCTCAGTGATAATCATGAATAAATATTATGATTGGACATGAGTGGGCGTTAGCGTATATACAGTACCACTCATAGCAAACAGGGGGTGCGCACACACACACACGAGCACACAAACATGCATGCACACACGCACACACGCAAACACAGTGTATATAGAATGTATGTAGAATAAAGATATTATCAAGAGGCGTGGCTGACAAAAAAGTGGGCAAAGCGAGTTGAATTGTATGCAAACTGTAGCCTATACTTTTTTTCACGATGAAACACTATCTTGTGTTTTTTTTTGTTTTCTGGGTTCATTCTGTTGCTAGTAGACAGCACGGATGTGATCCGGAACTGCATTTTCTGAAGAAATTATTCTGATTTATAGTCAAATGGGTAATATTTTATTTTTAGCGCTAGCCAATGTAAATTAAAGACAGGACTCTGGCGATCACTGTAACATGATTTGAGCAGCACAAGACAGAAAACCTCTGCGGTGTGAATGCAGGGTAAAAAAATGGGTCAGGAAATGAAATTTCGTTTAATATCAGGAAATTTTTTAAATATCATTTTGTTAGATATCAGGAAATGATCATGTTTGGGCATTCCATCAGCACTAAGAGACAGTTTCTATTTTGTTTGCTGATGAAATGCCCAAACATTATAACCTCTGCCCACTTTGAACCTCTGGTGAATTGCATACACACACACACTCACATGCCACCGATGACTTTCATGGACCCAACACTGTACATAAATGCCATCTGCTGTTGGTCTGTTTTGGTTATGAAGTCTCTCATGTTGGTGTAAATCTCTCGGCTTTTCCCGGTGAAATACGGTTTATCATAGATCACCAGCTAAGAATTAAAACAACAACACGACACATCAGACACACTCCTATACACACACACACAACACGTATCATACACAATATATGTGCCATGTGCCATTTGTGTTACAATTGTATTTCAGTGTTAGAGTGTCTTACTTTAGGCTCGTTGGGTCTCTCCACTCTTGGTTCTCCCTAAACCACAAAAGAAACTCCATGAACTCTGTGCTCCAACAAGATTCACACTCAAGCCGTGTTTTACAGCATGATACACTTACGATTTTGAGAGGATGTAGGGAGCCTACGTAGGGATGCGTGACGCCCCAGGAAGCTGGATTTGGAAAGCCTCCGACCTCCAGGACTCGCGGGACGCCCTGAAAATAGGGCTCGGCGAACACCAGCCACCTACAACACGGAGAGAGAAAACCGCATGAGTGATGAGCCCCATAATGCTGAAGTCATTTAGTACGGCCCAGTAAAACGATTGACATTCGTATTCAGGTTCAGCAAATTGAGTACGAGAGTTACGTCAGTGTGAGATAAGTTTATGGTATTCAGAGTCGGGTACGCAGCTGCTTAAGTGGATTTTCTGAGCTCCACATTCAGATTATTAAAATCATCTGTGTGTAATTCACACCTCAGAGGTTACCGGATTGTTCTTGAGTAGAAGCGTGTGAGACAGAGTGTTACAATAATGTCTAGACCATCGCCTCTAAACACACTCACTCACCTTTAAATCCCAAAAAACTCGGGGACAGAAAATATGGACTAAAAACAGAAACAGCGTTTTTTCTTTCTTGTCAATTGTAATGTGTTATAACATAAAAACATGAGACAATTTAAAAATAAACATAAACACTCTAATATGATGGTAAGTATACGGTAAGAATATCACCAATATATTACTGTATGAATAGTCCAAGTGGTAAATTTGTTTTAATTGAACAAAATGGCTTCCATACTTGTTATTCAGCAGCACACAGAATAGCACTTGATCCAGCACATCCTGTTATTTTGCATTTTATTTAATTTTTTTATATCGTACACCGTCAGTTACTTGTGTATGTAGGAGATTTTATAACACTTTCAATCTGCAGTGAATTAATAAAATAAAGCCAGTGTTCGTGTTAATTCGATGCGCTCTCCTGTAAAGAAAACATGGCCATAGTGTGAATGATTATCTGACCAAGTGCTCATCCGCTACACTTACAAAGAAAGTTTAACTTCATTCATCCATAAAATATTCACTGCTCCAGATAAGATATATTAATGAATTAATTACAGTTTCCATGTGTTATTAATTCACTAGCGTCACTCACAGCCCAGCGTTGATGATGATGGAGTTGGCTTTAATGGGGAAGCCGTAGATCCGGGCGTCGTCTGACGTGTCCCTGAACACCACCTTCTTTCCCTCAGCATTCTCCTCGGGGAAGAGACAGATCTCAGGAACGCTGTAGTCCTGAAGACGACATGATGACGTCAGGAAAAAAAAACAACACATGCGGGAAGTGTTTAAAATGGTAATACATGGCTAGTAAACTAAATATGAGGTAAAAGGTGTGCTTACTGTTTTTCTCTTTCACCTGCATCATATTTCATCAAATATTTTTTCTACTTTTCTTTTTAATAAAATAAAATTCATTTGACATGACAGTCTTTCATACTGTGTTTACCGTATGGACTATAAGTCACATCCTAAATTCTGCTTGTCTATAGAGAAATAAGTCGTGTGTAAACTTTAAAAGTCAAGGTTAAAAAAAAAAAAGCTGGATTGAAAATTGCACCTGATTTCAATATACCAATATTTGTATACTACATTTCAACAAAAATACTGTTAATAGAAAAATTAATGTGTGTGTGAGTGTGTGTGTGTGTGTGTGTGTGTGTGTGTGTGTGTGTAAATACACATTAATTACTGAACTCATTTTTGAAATGATGTCACTTAGTGGAAGTTTGGATTTATGTTTTACAAAAAAAAAATGTTTTATGTTTGGATTTATGTTTTACAAAAAAATAAATAAATTAGAGTAAGAAAAAGTAAGAAAGTCTGTAAATTCTATATAAGATAATATAGAATTTAAAATATTTTTTTAGATAAACAGCAAAAAAAAATAAAATAATAATAATTAAGAGACCTGAAGTGACTTTCATGCTGCAGGTTATAAATCAGTCTATATGCACAGACCCCGCCCTCTTATGAATATTCATTAAGGAAACCATAAAACTGACAAAAGTCAGGTGAAAGACAAATCCCTTATGTAAATGTGTGTATGTGTGTGTGTGTGTGTGTGTGTGTGCGTGTGTGCGTGTGTCATACCCGGACTGCTCTGCGCAGTGACCCTATGACGAAGCGTCTTGGTTCTACATGTCTGGGTTCTCCATTCTCCTGTTCTCCATTCTCCTGTTCTCCATTCTGCTCGGCTCTCGGCTCGTCCTCTGGCGGTCTGAATGGATTGGTCAGCTCGATGTCTCCTTCGTCCAGCGCAAACTTCTCTCCTTTAAATTCTGGCTTCTCGTATAAAACCCAGCTACAAAGTATGATTTATTTGTTGTGACACGTGTTCACTTCATTAAACTTCATTCATTCATAAACCACTGGCCACATTTCAACTGATTATTAAAGCATTCCGATTAGGTCTAATTTTATTATTTTAAAGCCTTCACCCATAAATAGCAATTAGGCCTACATTAGCGCTTATAGACAAACCAGAAAGTTAAAATGATTAAACTAAGAATGATTATGCACACAATTTACAGTCCATTATCTAACAGGATCTTAATAAAACTCTTATGCAAACGTATGTTATTATTATTGTAACATCCACAGTGACAATTAGATCATATAAAACTAAACAATTGAATCAATCATTTTTTTGTCATTTATAATCAATAATTTTGTAGATTTGTTAAGTGTGATGGTGTTACAGATCAGATTAGACTCATTAACACATTACTTAGTGAGTAGATCGTTAGTCATGTGTTTAAACAGATCAGGAATGTGAGGTGCTCTTAAAGTCAGGACTGTAAAGGTCAGAAATTATCATCTTGCAGGAACAGGTCTGACCTTTTCAGGGTTGGCTTTTATTAAAGAAATGTGCGTGAGATGCGATTAGGACAATAAACATTTCTGCTCTAAAGGTTGAAAAACACGTTATGCCACATAATGAAAGTCATTATGTGTTATAACAGCATGCTACAACACAGCTATGTTATCTTATATTGACATGACTGCCTTTCAATATTATATGCTGAGAAAAAGAAAAACAAGTGTTTCCCTTTTAAAATGCCTGAATTCTTTGTGTCCTCAGATATGGAACAGCTTTCCGATTAGTGTCCGTGTTACCGTCTGGCTTTCTCTTGTAGTTACTCTGTTATAGCTGGCCCTGCTGGAGTCCCTGCTTGCACTCTGTACATCTTCTTAAACCATTACAGGACAAGACCATAGCTAATAATCTCTCTCTTTCTCTCTCTCAGTTTCTCTCTCTCTCTCTCGCTCTCTCTGCCTGATGAGACGCCAGTGTTCCTGTCTCCTTCTGCTCTCTGGACCTGTCTGATCCATCCTGATGCTCTACTTCTGTTCAGAGCCTCGCTCACCTGTAAATGACTCACAGCTGCTGAGGATGTCCCCATATAGATAGCCTACAGTTTGCCATGAGATGCCTGAGGACAGTTCCACACACGGACACCCTAACGATGGCTGTAGATGGTCTCACTTTCATACCTTAATAGCCTAATTACACTTGCTATAAACAGTTTACACTCAGGTCTGTATCATTTACAGTCAATTACTTCACTTGGATACGACAGACTTAAAGCTAAAACTCTACTGCAATATTTTGTTTGAAAGATATGTAAAAATTAATGAAAGATAAATGGATCATTTATATATATTTATTTTTATTTTTTCCACACATCCATTTTCTGACTTTGTCATGTAACTTTGTGTTTTTAAGTTTAGTGCCTATTTCTTATTTTTACTCTTTAGTCCATCAGAGTTTTTTTTAAAAAATAATTTAATTAAATTTTTAAAAAAGCTTTTATGCGCACACAGAAAAATATTTACACCGAGACGTCAAAGAATTTCAGATTTGTGATCGGTGAGATTATCTGATTTAATTTGGCTTTAAAATATCCTGATTAAGCCACTTATTTTAATCCTATGATGCCTTTGCAGGTTCATTCTCTCATTTGTCTCTTCACGAACTCCATAAACTAATCGTAACACACACATTTGATTGATGTTCACACAGCTGTTGTGATAACTTTATGATCTGAATATGCAACACAAACACAGAAACATGGCACTTCACTGAGAGAAATCTCAAGTTTTGCAAGACAATGAATCACTAATTAATTTATAATAAAAGAAAAGTAATTTGCAACAATACTAACTAATATTTTTATCATCTTAAAGGCTTTATAAAGCATTAATAATCATAAAATATAGAAATAGTTTCTAGGAAATAAACAGTTTATGTCATGACTCACATAAACTTTATACTCTAATAATTACAAATATAAATGTGTGTGTGTGTGTGTGTGTGTGTGTGTGTGTGTGTGTGTGTGTGTGTGTGTGTGTGAGAGAGAGAGAGAGAGAGAGAGAGAGAGAGAGAGATTTGTCCCTCACCCTCCTCGGACCACTCTAATGGAGATGGTTTCTGGAAACTCCCACTCTGTAGCGTTCATCACGTCTCCATTCACCTCGATCCTCTGTCCACACAGTCCTGGCCGGTTGTATATGAACATCTAATAAAGAGTAAAAAATCAGCAGCTAAAATAAAAAATAAAAATCCTAAAACTCAAATTCCACTAAAGAATATAGATGTAGCTGCAGTACTGGCTCCAGCCACCAGGGCCAGCGTGAGCAGAGACACCAGTAAACTAGCACACAGTCCTCTGTTATGGTTCTGTGTTGAACACAAAGACATCACGTAACGAATGTGCGCTGGCTCGTCTTCATAATTTATTATCAAAATGTTTATTTAAAGGTAATAATATAATTAATGTGACGTTATATAATTCTTATTTACAGTCATATTTATTATCATTATGCTGTTTTGTTTTTAAGCATATAATGGGTATAAAAATATATATTAATACTAGAGATGCACCGATGTATCGGCCAATAATCGGTATCGGCCAGTAAAGGCAATTTTTCACACTGTTGGCCATCGGCCGATAGTTTAAAAACATTCGATGATCAGGGCCGATTATATACTGTCTATCAAAAGAGGGAAGGAAATCACATCGGATTCGTTCTGTGTGTAAAGAGGATGTCTCTTGTGTGGAATTACTTTGAACTCAGTGACAATGACAACAAAACTACAGTTTGTAAGCTCTGCACTGCTAAAATTTTTAACCGGATGCTGCAGCAGAGCAGAAGCAGTGCGTATTTTTTTCAGCGTGCATGTTAATGAATGAGTGCTTTTACACCGGACGCTGCAGCAGTGAAGCGGGAGTTTCGGCATCGGGTCAAATTTTTGTTTTGCTGTTCTGCTCAAGCTGAATTAAAGCGCCAGTACACCGTTGAAAGAGTTAAATGAAGATGAGTTGACAAAAAAGGTATATATATTGCACAGAAAAATATATTTGTAGAGTAGTATGGTTCATATCCAGTTAATGTTAATATGAATGTTAATATCATCAAAAAAAAGTTTAGATTATATATTACCAGTTTGATGTTCAATGATAAAGTAGAAATGCTTTTGTTTGTGGTGAGTGAATGTGAGGTCTAATAGAAGTTTTTTTTTAGAATTCAGTAAATGTTAATGAATTAATAATATTCAATAAATTAAGAAATCTTAATTTAATCTCCAGAATTTAGTTACTGTGTTAATGTTAATTTCAGTGATGTGTTTTCTGTTTATGAGACCAGTTACTGCGAAACAACTTGTTGAAGGCAGAACTACCAAACTATCGGTATCGGTATCGGCCGATATCACTCTGAATAATCGGCTATCGGTAGAAATTTAATATCGGTGCATCTCTAATAGATATGTTTAAAAACACTCAATCAGAACTAAAAGGTTTTTAGGATAATTTCTGTCCTTATCTATATTTATCTGCACTACAGATTTTCCAGGACACGCACAGTATGGGTGTGTTTATGTTTACATTGCCTGCAATATACAGAAATTTGTGACGTTGGTAACAAAGTAAATTTTATAAAACACGGTTGAGTAAAAAAGTGAGTTATTGATGATTTTATCAAGATGGTGTTACATCGATCCACATTATCTAATAATTTTATTTGGTTCTTTTCGAAATGGCAGACACGCTGACACATCGTGATAGCTAGTAAAATCTATTGGCTTTCTATATCTATAAATGTAAATCTTGCACCCAAATCACTTTATATAAAATATTCTATCTTGTTTTTACTTTAAATAAAACACTGAAACTCAGAAGTGGAATGACAAGAAATAGAGCAGTGTGATGGCGTTACAGATCAGATTCGACTCATTAACATATTACTCAGTGAATGGAGCGTTAGTCAGGTAAATATGTGTTTAAACAGAGCAGGAGTATGAGGTGCTCTTACAGCTTGTAGGAACAGGTATGACCTTTAATTCTGGGTTGGTCAGGATTAAAGAAATAAGTTTGAGAAGCGATTAGTAAAAGAAACGTTTCTGCTCTAAAGGTTAAAAAACACATTATGCCACAGAAGTTATACATAAAGCCTACAGTTTGACATGAGATGGGTGTGGATGGTTCCACACACAGACACCCCAACGATGGCTGTAGATGGTCTCACTTTCATACTCTAATAATTACACTTGCTTTAAATCAGTGGTTCTCAACCAGGGGGGCACACCTCACTGGGGGGGATTGAAAGGGAGGAGCAAATTGTTATCAAGGAAAAAAAAACAGACAAGGCATCATTTGGGTACTTTGTGTATTTTATTGCTTTTCAAATGGAATGTGTATAAATGAAAAACCTTGCGTTCCCTCTCCTTCTGCATTTTCATTTTGCTGGGGAGAGGTGGAGTTTAGCCTGCCTTTTATCTAGCTGTCAGTGCAGACCAGTGTTGCCAACTTACTGACTTTTCAGACCCCTTTAGCAACTTTTTTTTTTTTTAAGTGCCTAGCGACAAATCTAGCAACTTTTTGGACAAACCTTACCAACTTTCCAAATGTCTCCAGTTCTGTCCTGAAAGAGCGAGGTCTTGCTTTCCTGCTGCACTAACACCTCTCTCTGCGTCTGCTCTGTTCAGTGAGAGGCTGAGAGCTGGAGATTTAACAATGTCATGGATAACGAGACGCGCCCTTCGTCCCAATTTACATCATTCATATGTGAATGTTTTTAGAACGCAAGACGAATGAAATGCAACATGTTTCACATGTAAAATAGTTCACATTATTACAATCTAGTTCTCTTGTTCAAAGTAGTTATAGTGTTCAGAAACATTTTTGATCAATCATGTTCCATAATGGTCCATTATATAGTTTTATAAAAGTCATAAATTATGGCTGGGAGAGGCTTAGGGGGGCTTTAGTTACAAAAGGTTGTGAACCTCTGCTATAAACAGTTTACACTCAGGTCTGTATCATTTACAGTCGACAACTTCACTTGGATACGACAGACTTAAAACTAAACCTCTTCTCAGATTATTAAAACACTGATGCTCATACTGAGGATCATTTAAATACACATAGCACTGCTTGACTCTACAGTGTACAGGTGTAGAAATGTAATGATTTATAATCACACTATCTGGTGTTCCCTTTCGAGCCATTTCAAGGTTTCACCACCATCATGAGGGAGCTATATCTACATCTGGATTTTTGTAAAGTTCCTTAGAGACAGTGTTGACTGTTAAAAGCGCTATACAGAAATAATAATAATATAATATAATTAATTAATTAATTGTATTAATTTATCATTATACTGAAAAACAAACCTCACTCAGTTTCTGTCTACAATGCCTGATCTACATTTAGATCAGTGCCGCTGCTTTACTGCAGTTTTCCCAGAATATCTACAGACAGTGTGGGTGTGTTTACTTTTACATCACCGGTATGCAGAAATGTGTTTAACTTAACTTAATTTTTTTTTCACATTTTCTTTCTTGTTTGTACTTTAAATAAAACATTGAAACTCAGAAGTGTAATGAAAGGAATAGAGCAGTGTGATGGTGTTACAGATTAGATTAGACTCTAACACATTACTCAGTGATTAGAGTGTTAGTCTGGAAATTATGTGTTTAAACAGAACAGGAATGTAAGGTGCTTTTAAAGTCAGGACTGTAAAGGTCAGAAATGATCCGCTTGTCAGAACAGGTCTGACCTTTAATTCATGGTTGATCAGGATTAAAGAAATTTATGTCTGAAAAAATATGTGTGAGAAATGATTAGGAAAAAGAAATGTTTCTGCACTAAAGGTCAAACCTTTAAATCATAAAAAAAACCACATCACGCAACCTAACATCAATTTGAAACATAATCTTCATTGAAAAAGATGCATGCTATTAAGTTTTTAACAGAGCGCTACATTACTACTACATTATATCATTATTTTAAGTATAATAAGCTCAATCATGAAGCTTTATAAACATGGGCTTTGTTGAGAGGAAATGTGTATGTTAGTGTATAGAGGAGTGTACGTTAGCATATAGAGGTGCGTACGTTAGCGTTTAGAGGTACGTACGTTAGCGTATAGAGGTGCAAATGTTAGCGTACAGAGGTGCGTACGTTAGCGTATAGAGCTGCGTACATTAGAGTTTAGAGGTACGTACGTTAGCATGTAGAGGTGCGAATGTTAGCATACAGAGGTGCATACGTTAGTGTACAGAGGTGCGAACGTTAGCGTACAGAGGTGGCTACGTTAGCGTATAGAGGTGCGTCAGTTAGCGTACAGAGGTGCGAACATTAGTGTTTAGAGGTACATACGTTAGCGTACAGAGGTGCGTATGTTAGCATACCGAGGTGCATACGTTAGCATACAGAAGTGCGAACGTTAGCATACAGAGGTGCGAACATTAGCGTTTAGAGGTACATACGTTAGCGTATAGAAGTGCGTACGTTAGCGTACAGAGGTGCGAACATTAGCGTTTAGAGGTACATACGTTAGCATATAGAGGTGCGTAAGTTAGCGTACAGAGGTGCGTACGTTAGCATACAGAGGTGCAAAAGTTAGTGTACAGAGGTGCATATGTTAGCGTGTAGAGGTGCGTACGTTAGCATACAGAAGTGCGAACATTAGCGTACAGAGGTGAGAACATTACCGTTTAGAGGTACAAACGTTAGCATATAGAGGTGCGTACGTTAGCATACAGAGGTGGCTACGTTAGCGTATAGAGGTGCATACATTAGCGTATAGAGGTGCGTAAGTTAGCATACAGATGTGCGACCATTAGTGTTTAGAGGTACATATGTTAGCGTACAGAGGTGCGTACATTAGCATACAGAAGAGAGAACGTTAGCATACAGAGGTGCGTACGTTAGTACATAGAGGTGCATATGTTAGCGTATAGAGGTGCGTATGTTAGCGTATAGAGGTGCGTACGTTAGTGTACAGAGGTACATACTTTAGCATATAGAGGTGTGTACGTTAGTATATAGAGGTGCGTATGTTAGCGTATAGAGGTGTGTACGTTAGTGTATAGAGGTGTGCACGTTAGCGTATAGAGGTGTGTATGTTAGGGTATAGAGGTGCGTACGTTAGCGTATAGAGGTGCGTACATTAAAGTATAGAGGTGTGTACGTTAGTGTATAGAGGTGTGTACAGTATGTTAGTTTATAGACTCACCTTCCCAGGTCGAGGGTTCAGTTTGCCGTGTTCTTTCTCTTTTGTGAGCTGCAGAAGGAAAAGGTTTAGAGACTTTACACACAAATACATAAATAACCTTTTTCACATTTTCACATTGTGTAATTATAGATTTGTGTGTGTTTTGGTTTGTTTGTTTTGTTTTTTTTTACAAAACTGTACCATTGTTAAGTCATTTCTTATCTGAGTCGGTGAAACAGCGTACATTTGCAAACTGTTAATCATGATAATTTATGATAAAGGTGTATGTTTTGTATAATGTAGTGCTGTATTTCCCTCCCCCTGAACTTTTCCATATTATGTACTGTTACAACCTGGATTTTTTGGGACTTTATATCATGAATCTGAAATTAAAAATCATGCAATACTTTTTTTTTTAATAGATTGCAATATTGAAGTGGGTGAAGAAAAAGTCTATAGTTTGCGAAATTATTTAGAAATAATAATAAAAAAATGTTTAGTGACTGCATAAGAACTCAGTTCACATGAACACGATGAAACCACCACCATGCTTCACAATAAGAATAACGTTCTTGGTTTTCTGTCTCATCGGACCACAGAACAGTTTTTACAAGTTTGCTGAAGCTCAAACACAATTATTTTTGGAAAACTCCACACAGGATTTTTATACATATTTCCCACATCGGTGGCGTGTCCAGGCTTTTGGTTGTCCTTTGGTCATATCTTAACATAACACACACTATTTGACACAATATATATGCATGACTAATGACTAATGACTATGTTTGTGTGTGTGTGTGTGTGTGTGTGTGTGTGTGCGTGTGTTTGGTTTAATAAGGAGAGGCCGTGTTTTCTCTAACACTCAGGCAGAAGTCTTTGCATGTTCAATGAGCTGTGGTTATGAAAGCAGGAGTGACAGCTAGAACTCAGAAATGATCTGCCAAACGTCTGTTTGATTAGAGCGTGTTCCTGATCGCAAAACATACAAACCCACATATCACATGACCTTTGGATTGCCTGAGAGACTTAAACAGATGCTGTGCAGGAATTCCACTGTCACGAATCACTCTACAGCATGCTGATTGATGGGTGATGATAAAACGCCAATTCAGCACTAAAATAAGCTACGTTTATTACAAATAGTGAGTTTAAGCAATTTGTAAATACGTTTTGTTTTCTTATATGGGCACATTTTTGGGAGTACACTCCAAAAAAAGCGCTTGAAGAACCCTTTTGCAGTTCTAATCACACACTATTTTTGTCAGTGTTGTTCAGAGCTAATATGAAATGCATAGACATGTTTTACTGCCTTCAGCTACATAATTTCACTGATATTCAGTAGAACAGGAGACAGCTTTTCGCAAGTCCTCTTTCTCTAAAGAGACATTTTACTCTTCAGGTCTCCTTCACAGGACTTTAATGGATTAAAAAAATTAAGTTCTCTTGCAGGGCCAGAACGTTGGACCAGCACGCGTCCCTCGAGCGAAACGCTTTGCCTGAACAGCTTTGTGCTCGATTAGATTCCGCTTCACTTGCAAATGACTTTGGATAAAAGCGCCTGCCAAATGAACGAGTGTATTGTAAATGACGAGTGAGAATTTAGCTGATTCCCATGATTGCTAACAGCAGCAGTGCTTCATCACGACAGGTGACTACTGAGGCGACAGGAAGTTTATTTTCCTCAAACAGTCCCTTCTGAACTGTTTAATTCGTCTTCTTAATACAGCAATTTGCAGACGATTACATTTTATGATTTGTTAAAGTATGACACAGCATATTT
Organism: Ictalurus furcatus; assembly: GCF_023375685.1. Lineage (NCBI taxonomy): Eukaryota > Metazoa > Chordata > Actinopteri > Siluriformes > Ictaluridae > Ictalurus > Ictalurus furcatus. The sequence goes on along the minus strand of NC_071256.1, from coordinate 20,023,012 downwards.
TCTATCCATTTATAATTGCACTTAATGTCTGAGAGACATGGAAGGTTCCTCCCATCAACTTTTATTCAAACAGTACCACACACTCGTTGATGACTGGGTGTGTTCAAGTGCTATTTCATATTAACACTGATCAAAAATAAAATTTTTATTAAAATTCCTCCCGTACAATGTTCTCTGTATATCTCGTGCTCTTTTAAACAAGTCACAGGAAGTGTTTATAAACATCACACACGATGAAAATCCTTGAGAAAGATCTGCAGATTCGGTTCAGTCAAACCAATTTTTTTTTTTTCCGTCTATAGGATGGCAAGATAAGATTCCTGTGTAAGAAAACATACGCACGAAATAAAATTTAAAAAATGTCACGCAAAAGTGCATTAAAACAAAACACAACAGTGGCAAAATAACCGAGGCACCCATGACAAATGACGCATTTATGAATATGCATGACTATGCAAATATGGTAATGCCCCATAATCCTCCTGCCATCCCTAACTTCCTAAAAGCACTAAAATGAGCTAAATTAGCTAGCTGGTTATGTAACATTCTAGCAAACTAGCTCACATGAGTGAGATTTCAGTCTCAGAAGCTCAATTTACTTCCTATATTCTCCTTATTTAACAAAGTCAAACAAAATTGCCAAAGTGCTATCAAAATAGATTTCAATGTTACCGTGACAACCATACCTAGCTAGCTAACCAAATTAGTACACAGGCTCTCTTGCCCCAAAGTTGCGGACCGTTATAATGACATCACACACCGAGCTCACCCCTAACCCCACCCCAAAATCAGAATTATAATAAAGTTTTGAGACATTCGCTACAGTATAATTTTGAAAAGCAGCTAAAGACATGTTTTTTATAGACTCTATTTTCATGATATATTTATTTACGTGCAACTTTTCATAATAAATGTTTTGCTGTCTTTTTTTGTTTTTCTTTTACAAACTCTACTTTATAATGATGATGATTATTATTATTATTATTATTAGTGGTAGTAGTAGTAGTAGTAGTAGTAATCTTTATTATTACAAAAGCTTTATTTTTATTCCTAAGTAGTCTCATCATGCGATCCTTGGTTTGTAGGCCTAGCAGTGCTCATGAATTTCTTGGGAATTCTCATGATGTTTGGGTCAAAAATCACAAAAACACAACTGTTTATGGAACAGTTCCAACCATTTAAAAACTGCAGGTTTCTTCTGGAATTTGCATCATAAGCCTATGCCTACACATCCTAGATTGTGTGTATGTAATACACGTATTTACTTTGTGTACACAAAGCCTGCAATTAAGTGTGTGTTCAGAAGTGTGTTCAGAAGAACACATCACTGTCAACATCCATCAGGCATCAGGGAAATTAGCATTGTGGAGGAAGTTAGCGCATTCATCTGCTGTTGTCTGAAAGCATTGTGATTTGTTCACAGCGCAGGAGCAGGATGAGGATATTTACATCACACCTCGAGCTGAGCACGCCCAGCTGATAATGTTTAATGATGACGTGCTAGAGAATGACACAAGAGCTAATAAACAAAAAAAACTAAAATAAAGGTAGGCTCAAATGGCAAAAATGTGCAGGTTTGTATCAAGTCCTGCTATTGGCTCAAATGTCAATTTTTGTTTGAACGACTCTTAAAAGATATTTGACTTTACAATCACTAAACTACAAAGCAGACAGGACTAACACTGTGAGAGACAGGAAGACAGGAAAGCTAGTCCACTTTAGAAGAAAAGAAGAAATGTGAATCATGCATGAGGCCTGCGGTAATGGATACGAGTCTCTGAGACTCGATTGTAATCCCTTTTCACCGAGTTGTTCTTTTCTCTGCCTGTGCTCTACAGTATCACAGCAGGACCTTGTTTTGAAGGAAAAAGAAAGTCCCAAAATGTCTTTTTTTCTCAAAATTTACACAGTTAGATGAAACCTTGTGAGTCAAGAACTGCAAATAATTGATCTGCTACTAAAAAGTCATTTAACATGACATTGTTAATATTTAAACATTAAAGAGGTCACATCACACCAAAATTTGTCTACCATTCTACAATCTCAAAGACTACTTACATAGGCATCTGGGAATGCTTTGTACTTGGCCAGTAGGTTCCTGTCTGGTCCAGGCTCCTGGATGACACCGAAATTGTTTCTGACACCATTATGGACAGGCAATTCATGGGAAGATGTGCCAATGCTAAAGCTCTGCTGCAGGCTTTGGGGTTTCACCGGTGGTTCTGATGAAAGGCTGTGCAACACAGGAGGTGTGTTGTTGGAGGTAGGACTCTCAGGAGTGGGGCTGTGGATGACCAAAGGGCTCCTGCTGATATGAGATGTCTCGGTCAACCCTGGAATGGAGCTTGGGGACGACGTGAGGAAGGACAGCTCATAACTGGAGCCTGCAGACCCCAATGAGTCTGTTCCCTTGGAAAACATGCTTTGGTAGTCATGTCCGGAGTTAACCTCAGGCAACGAGGCTGCTCGGAAGAGAGACCGGTGACCTGATGGCTTGCCGTTCTCTTCCTTCTGTTCGGAACGGTAATTGGAAAACAGCAGGCTGTGGTCCAGACGTGAGGTTCTGATTAAACCATTTACTTGAGATCCCTCATCCAGGTTGAGGTTGGGAAGTGAGCTCTTGCGCATGACGATGCTACTGAGAGCTGAAGCTCTCGACGGTAAGATAAGAGAGCGTCCCTGTGCATCCTGACCCTGCTGCTCCTTTAGCATGCTCATCATTGCCAGAGGAGAACGCATTTCTTTGGAGGTGCTCCAGTTCAACCCCAGGTCCAGTGGCAGGCTGTTGAAAGGTTTGGCAGGTGCAGGAGAGGTCGGGCTGGAGATATCGGAAACCTCAATCCCAGGAGCAACAGTGCTAGTGGCATCTTCAACAATCGGTGGAAGAGACGAGAAAGGCAAACTGGAGGTGCTGCGTAGGGACCGGTGTCGAACAGGAGGCGCCATGCTTTTCAATGTGTCTACCAGGGTGTCCATGTCATGTGGAGAGGTGAGTGTTGGGGTTTCTGGCTCGGCGTCAGTGGAGGAAAGATCCACACGAGTCGCCTTGAAGACGCCGGAGAAGAATCTGTCAGTCTCCTCTGTGCTGTAATATGAGTCTGTGTTTGTTATTTCTCCGTCTCTTTTCACCTCACTCTCCTCAGCAGGTTCAGCAAGCTCCGCCCAGCTCCTCCCACCTGTCTGGCTCTCACTGCTCACCTGGACTTCGCTCCTCGCATTCCACCACGTAGTGTTACCGTGGCTACCCGCTGTGTCCAAGGAGATGGCTGAGGGGAGGGATTCCCACTCTCGCTCAGAAGAGAAGGAGAGGGAGGAGCGCATGGTTGGTTCATACTCTGAGCTGCTGGAGAGTGAAGAATACAGGTGTGTGCTGCCTGACACCTCAGACTCCGATCTGTCAGTTAAAAAATATCTTGATTCTTCTTCAAAACTACGGTACCTGTCATGCCTCGGCTTCCAGTCGTCGACTGCCTCAAGTCTGGTTCCACTGTCCAAGGTGTCATTTCTAACCCCATTTTCGAATTCATCCATATGTCTATGAAGCGCGGAGCTGTTTGTGGTGCTGCTGCTGTTCACCAGCGACACCTTGCGCACTTTTTTGCCATCTTCTTGTCCTTCCCGAGACACTTTGGGCCTCAGAGTTAATGTGGTGCTCAGCACCCCAACATGAGACACACTCATGTCTGTATCTGATTCAGGACAAGTTTCTACGGGAATATCGGCGTCAGACTCTTCGATTACTGTGCTGAGAAGAGAGACGGCATGAGAGAACCTAGAACAGCAGGAAAACAGAAAAACAGAAGGAGAAAGAAAGACATGTTAATACTACAAAAATAGAAAACATCATATCGCATCCACCAGAGTGCCATATGAACACATGCTTGAGATAAGACTCGAGGAAATTCCAACCTTTTGCACAAAGGAGTTTGTGACCTTACAACAGTGCAGAATCTTCAATATTTCTCTTCATAATATTTTCTGTTTGTAATTATTCTTGGTTTTAACTTTTTCAAAATTCTAAAACTTTGTTTATTTCCAGTTTAAAATGAGGGGAGGTGGGGTGGGGGGAATCCCAGATTTTCAGTGTGGTCTCAGGACCCAGCAGTACGTGTTTCTGAAACGTGATTTGGAATTGAATATATGGGATTCTAAGTTCATAAACATTAAATATAAAGTTGTTCTGCAAGTCCAGGAATTTACAGTTTGTCCCAATAGTAACCATACATAATGGAAATGAACACTTTTTAGCAAAATGTTTCATACTTAGTTTAAATTTTATATATACTTATATATATATATATATAGAGAGAGAGAGAGAGAGAGAGAGAGAGAGAGAGAGAGAGAGAGATTTTTTTTAGATAGCCTTTAAAAATGCGTTTGACAAAATAAGAACATAGTGAAATCATGCTCGGGGCTGGATCAGGAAGTTGTTGCAAGGTTGTGATGGACTTTAACAGGCAACATGGCAAGCACACCACACACCACACTGTTGCCAAACTGGGGGAGAGACGACACACAAATAAATGGAGATCATGTAGAGGATGTTTTGTAAATAAAGTTACATTTTGCTACAAAGTATTAATTTCTTCTTTGTATGGAGACTTTCGGGACACCCTGTAGAATGGAAAGAAGAAGCAGAGCTTGATGATTTTCCTGCTCTAGCATGCCTCACTTAATTATCTAGTAAAAGTTCAGGTTTTGTAGGTGTGTTAGAGCAGGAAGATCTAAGATTTCAGGTTCGAACCTTCTGGAATGTTTTATGACATTTCCAAATGCTTATTCATTTGGCTGGTTAACATGAGACATATACAGCATTTATCAGATAACATAGAAGGTCAAAGGATTCATCATAAAAGGATTCATCATCATTATGAATGCATCACTTGGTTTGGTTAATCAGGATGTTAACAGGATTAACTTATCAGGATCATACTTTTTCCCCATTTCTGTTTGTAAGCTGATAGCCAGCTAGGTATCCTGAATGTAATTAAAATTTCTACCCAAACATTTTCAAACTCCTCTGCATTAACGCAATGTGGAGTTTTTCAAGGTTAATTTTAGAATAAACTGCACAGCACAGTGACAGAAAACTGACCTTATCAGAGTGACAGCAGGTGGAAGTTTTACTGCAGTTGGAGGAAAAGAAGTGTAGATCTGGTTTTATAAGGTAAATGCTCTCATTTTATATTAATACATTTCTGATAAGAGAATTAGAAGAAACACCATGTGTGAACACCATGCCTGCTTCTACTACTGTCTGACATCCATCCATGAGCATGTCGTACTGAAAGTTTGTTTCTTTGTTTCTGAATAAATATCACCAAAAACATCATTAGATTTTCACACAAGTCCTAAAAGTAGCTAAAGAGAACCCAATTAAACAAATAAGACAAAAATATTATACTATTACATATCCATGAGTAGAAAAAGTATGTGAACCTCTAGGATTAGCAGTTAATTTGAAGGTGAAATTAGAGTCCGGTGTTTTCTATCAGGTGTGAGTGAGCACCCTGTTTTATTTAAAGAACAGGGATCTATCAAAGTCTGATCTTCACAACACATGTTTGTGGACGTGTATCATGGCACAAACAAAAGAGGTTTCTGAGTACCTCAGAAAAAGCGTTTACAAACTTTCAAGCACCAGTGTAATTGTACAGGTTTGATGGTGTGAAGTTCATTTTGGCTACACCAGTGCTCCACATGACCCTAGTACGGCTTTCCGAATATGTGGAGAATATGATGATGATGAGGTCACCCGAGAAGAGAAGAATTCTGAAATATATCCCACATAAACACCAGTGATGCATTCAGAACGGTTCTACAGCTTCTCTTGTCTTTCCTCAAAATGTCTCATTTGTAAAGTATGAAGGGAATGTGAATTTAAAAGCTAAATACATTCCTTTTTAGTGAGGTTTTTGGGTACAAAGACACAAAACTCAACATGATAGATATTTTTTATTCAAATAATCATAAAGATTATCCTTTGAAAGTTAACTGTCTCGGTCAGAGGGTTCAGGATTTAAACTCACAACCTTCTGGTTGTCACTGAAATATAAATCTGAGTGTCTTTAATCACCAAATTCAACCAAATGGCCAAAGCTATCATGTCTTATTTGGCGGGGTGAGGGAAATCTATAGCTTAATTATTATTATTATTATTATTATTATTATTATTATTATTATTATTATTATTATTATAGAACACTATATAGCTACATTATCCATTATTATCACATTTCATGATTTTCCATTCATGATTCACACACCAAGTGGTGATTGGTTTAAAGTATTTACACACTTACAAAGAAGGAAGTTATGTAGAAATACAGGATATTTTTTATTTGTAATTTACATATTTAAAAATATATGGCTTTAACAGGATATGTGAATTTTTTAAAACAGCATTTACTAGTGAATATAACTCAAATATAAAGCAGTCAATTATATGTATTTATTTATCTATTTATTTATTTGTGTTGAATTTATGTAGATGCTGCACAAAATCTGTAACACAAAGTAATGTAAAAAATATTTACAAACATGAAATTTGAACTCATGGGGGAATCAGAATTTTTTATTTAAATATCCACTTTAGCAAGCAGAAACAAAAAGCAAGTTATATTTATAAGATGTGTTTATGTTCCACACAGGGAGTTTAATTATTATTATTATTATTTTGTTAATCCAATCAAAACTAACTCTTAAAAAATGGCATACGTGCGCCCTCTGGTGGGCAAATTATTACAACTTTCAATAATCCATCCATCCATCCATCCATCCATCTTCAATACCGCCCATCCTATTTGGTTGTGGGGAACCTGGAGCCTATCCCAGGGGCCATGGACACAAGGCGGGGGACACCATGGATGGGGTGCCAATCCATCGCAGTGCACAATCGCACACACATTCACACACCCATACATACACTACGGACACTTTGGACACGCCAATCAGCCTACCATGCATGTCTTTGGACTGGGGGAGGAAACCGGAGTACCCGGAGGACATGCAAACTCCACACACACAGGGTTGTGGCAGGAATCAAGCCCTCAACCATGGAGGTGTGAGACAAAAATGCTAACCACTAAGCCCCTGTGTGCCCACTAAAGAGAACCCAATTAAACAAATAAGACAAAAATATTATACTATTACATATCTGTGAGTGGAAAAAGTATGTGAACCTCTAGGATTAGCAGTTAATTTGAAGGTGAAATTACAGTCATTATTTAAATATCCACTTTAGCACGGCCCTGTGTGTGCAGAGTTTGCATGTTCTCCCCGTGCTGTGGAGGTTTCCTCCAGTTTCCTCCCTCAGTCAAAAAACAGTCAAAAAAGCTGATGTTCTCATGGTTTAGCACATTCAGTAACTTAATAGAGTTTATTTTTCATCTTTATCTGATCTTCCTCATCTCCTGCCTGATCATCATCTCTGAACAAATCTAAAGAAGCAAACTTCTGACACAAAAAAACATCTTGGCTGATTGATTACACTCAAGATGAAGAAAACATTCTATTCATTTAATTTTTGGTCTGTTCAGAACACTCAGCATTCTCTGTCTCTCCCTCTGTCTCACTCTCCCTGTCTCTCCCTCCGTGTGTGTCTCTCTCTATCTGTCTGTCTGTCTGTCTCACCCTCTCTCACTGTGTCTCTCTGTGTGTGTCTTTCTCTCTGTCTCTCTCTATTTGTCTCTCGCTCTGTGTGTGTCTCTCTGTGTCTCCCTCTCCCTCTGTCTCTCTCTCTGTCTCTCCCCCCTCTCTCTGTGTCTCTCTATCTGTCTCTCCCTCTGTGTGTGTCTCTCTCTCTCCTCTCTGTGTGTCTCTCTCTCTCTCTTCCTCTGTGTCACTATCTCTGTGTCTCCCCCCTCTCCCACTCACCCAAGCACCCGGCGCTCTCGCCTGACCAGTTTCAGAACAGCAAACACAACAAGAATTCCATGTTGTACAAACAAACACTTTTTTTTCCACCACTGAAAAGTCAGTTGTCATCCTACTGGCATCAGTGTATTTATGGCAATAATGACATAATAATAAATAATTTGCGTCAAGATAAAAAACCAAAGTGACATTTTTACTGATAAAATTCCTCCTTGTTTTTTCATTGAAATAGTCTATTTACAAATGTTTTTATTCTCAGGAATTAAAACGTGTGCTCATGTGTACACAACAAACTTCTTATTTTAAACCCAACTTCATTAAGAGATTTTTTTTTGTCTTCTCCTGGCCTATTAACATCTTAAATAATTGATAAAAATATACATTTATACATATATATATATATATATATATATATATATATATATACACACACACACACAGTTTTCACCAGACATCAGTATTAACTCAAGAAATCCGGAAATATAAAGAATTCACAACATTAAAGTCCATAAATAAAGTTATGTGTAATAAAGTGGACTGCTACAGGAAAAAAGCATTGAACACACTAAGAAAAAGCAGTTCTCCAAGGTAAGGTAAGGCAAGGAACCAGCTGAAATCTGTAAGTAATTATACCTCCTATCTGTGTAAATCAATATCAGCTGGGTTAGTAAATTGATGGTCTATAAAAATACTTTGTGTATTTCTACCAAGGTGTAACATAAGAAACGTCTCATGATGGGTAAAAGCAAAGAGCTCTCCCAAGACCTTCGCAACATTATTGATGCAAAACATATCGATTGAATTGGATACAGACGTATTTCAAAACTTCTGAATCTTCCAGTAAACACCACTGGGGCCATTATCCGCAAGTGGAAGCAACATCACGCCGTCACTAACCGGCCTCGCACAGGAGCTCCTAGCAAGATTTCTGACCAGGGAGTCAGAAGAATAGTCAGAAGAGTACCCCAAGAGCCAAGGACCACTCGGCAAATGTAACTATTATTATTTTAAAAATTATAAAAATAAATAATATAATATAATCATAAAAAAGGATCTGAGAAAAGTGTGTCAGGACATAATGTAGTTTATCACAATATTATATCATCATATCTCCCGGTCCTGTTCCCAACAGCTCTAGCACTTATTAAGCATTTATAAACTATTAAGCATTTATTAGGTATTAAACATTTAATAGCTATTAAACAATTAAGTACAAACATGACAGGACTGGTTAATTGTTTGGACCTAAAATAGAAAAACAACACTACACTTTTCATTTTTAGTAATAAACAATAAATAACGATTTTTATCATAATTTTAATGCACACACATAACTCATGTACGCTTCCACCTGTGTTAATGAGATGTCTGTTGCTACTAAGGCTTATGCAAGCACAACTAAAGTAATTATTTGGTGAAATACGAGATCGTTCCTTGAGAAGTGTGATCTTTCAGCTCGGTACAATGGATCATTCAGCCAGACAGCGAACTCTCCCCACTACTAGGTGTTTGTAGGCCGTATTCTGGCATTCTGCAGCAGAGTTTTGAAATCAGGGTGTGACTTATAATGTCACAGCAATAAAAAAAAAACCTTGTTGCTATAAAATTGCCAATTACAGTGTCTTACATAAGTATTATGTAAGAACTTTAAACTTTTCCACATTTTGTAGTCTCACAACCAGGAACGCATGTCATGATTCACTATAGCTCACAAAAATATCTACAAATAAAAAATAAAAAAATTGTGACTGCAAGAACACCATACTGTGAATGGATTTAAGATTATAAATCTGGAATTAAGAAATCTAGAGTGGTCAAAGTTTGGGGGTCACAGGAAAATGTCCATTTGGGGTCATTCGCCAGAAAATATTTGAGAACCCCAGGGTTAAAAGCTAAAAGTTCTTCTGGTCATTTATTCTTTTACAGCCCATAAATGTGTATTAACCATATGGGTGTGGGGGTCATTATTTTGTGTAAAGGATGGTAAATAAGGATAAAGTTTTAATTCAAGTACACTGACGTTCCTAGGTATTAAAAATAAAGTATTATATAATGAGATACAATAAGATTTGATGCACTATAATTAGATAATGATTTGGAGTTACAAGGAAACACACTTACACTGTAATTTTTAAACAGGTAAGATAAGTGAACAAGAAAAGTCTGAAGTACCAGCATGACTTTTGGCCCAAGTACAAAGAAAATAAGTGCAAACAATCATCACTTTTGTTTACCGATTCACTGGCATTTCGTGGTAATTGACAGATTACGCTGTACAAAACTCAACTAAATATAACAGCATTTACAGTGAAAGGAAGAACTAGTTCTACACTCATTTATATTCAAGTAATGAACTGATTGTTAGTGTTTTGTAGTGTACACATCATGTCACCTTAATACCCAGACCATGTCCAGTCTTTCAGTGTAATTTAGTCTTGGCACTTCCCAAAATAATTACCTCAATGTGTAGGTCATTATGTAACAAAATAAAACACTCTGTGTGATGCTGTTATAGTAAAACAATCAACAACAACAAGTGGTGTGTTGAAGCTTCTCTTCTTTCTCTCTTTTAAAGTTAATAAACAAAGCATGTCATGTTGCTGAGAAACCGTAAAACATAAATTTACAGCTTTACATCAGACTGTTACAAAGCGCTGACACTGGAGACTCCTTCCATACGATATTGAAAAATGCCCCCTTGTTTTTGATTGGAATGAATGGAATACAACATGTTTACGATATACAAGAATGTGATCATGCACATTCAGCAGGTTTGAAAGGAGAACGTTTTGAAAGCATGCTAGGATTCCAGATTAAATTTATGTGTCAAAGCTCTTGTTTCCATTATGAGAGCAACAGCGTGGACAGAAACGCTGGGAACCAGGTTCACTTCAAGAGAGTACACAGTATATTCACAAGGGATTCATAAGTGAGAGTTTGTTTCCAGCATTTTTTAGTTATGATGAGAAACAGTAGTAGCTATATATACTTGTCAAAGCTAGCTAGTTAGTACAGCTACATACACTATGTACTGGTCTAGCTACATATGCTCACCAGAGGAAACAACGATCTCTGCTACTTCCTTCCAAGCTTTATTGGTCTGTATACACAGATAGGGAGAGGTCATAAGAAGAGGATAAGATGAAACCTCTGCACTCACATGCCATAGGATTGGTACGAGGACTCATTCATGACGATTGTTTGGATCACCTCATTTGTGTCCTTTCTCATTTTTTATAGCACCTTCAGCCAAATGAGTAAACGTAAATATAAAATGTGACAATGATGTATGTCGCAGCATATACAGTAAGGGGTTTGAAACTGTTCAGACAGCTTTTAGTGCCATCAATGAAGCCTAATAAAATGATTATGATTTGAAGACATGCATTCCTGCCATACACGGACAGCATTCAAAGAAAAGAAGTTTCCCGTGGCAACCTGGTGACAGTTCACAATGAACATAGTGAAATGAGGTTGGAATGAGGTGTGGTGTTTTACAGATTAGATAAACCATTACTGACTCGTGCAAAACAAGGTGAGAAACATTCGCACCTCTATGTGATTGACTCTACAGAGTGAAGGATGAATGACAAGCTGAATCTGAGTGAGGCAAAAAAAAGATTTTAAGGAAGGGCAGCATTTGTGGAAAACCTCAAATATGTGATGAATTTGTAAGCATGAGACACACCTCCAGGACGAGTTATCAGTTACACTTTGAACTGATGGTCTAATATCGTTCATTCCACATCGCTGCTTCTCCCATGTTATAAGAAACATAAGCCCAGCTTGAAAGATATGAGGCTGTTGGTGGGCAGGGCACAGGTGTGATCAGGTGTGTCCTCCACCCAAAACAAGGTAAGCAGTGTTTCATAACGTGGACCAGGTATACAGTTGTTATTTAGGATTATGATGCACAGCAATCTGATCTCAGGTCAGTCCCCTAAAGCAAAAACCTCAAGTGGGAGTGGGACAGAATTTCCAAAGGACACTGTCATAAAAGAGTCTAGAAACCTGAAAGGGAAGAAGCTCAGAGAGTGTGACAGAGTTCGAAAGATGAAAAGTAAGAAGAGGAGGAAGGGAGGGAGCCTGTAGACTGGAAACACAAGCTCTCATTCTCAGAGAATGCACCACTTCGGAGCACCACCACAGTAAAAACTTTCACACTATCCACACTTAAGAGCATAATTCATACAAAGGAAATAAAAATAAAGAAAGAAAGATAGAAAAAGCACACCTACCGGCCATGTGATGTGTATACTGGTGCAGACTGACAGTTTGAGACTGTCCTCTCTTTAGTCAACTCTTCCTCTTCCTCACCAAACTCTCTGATGCAAACAACGATTCCTCCCTGAGTCTTGCTTCTTTCCGTAAAGATTCCACAGGTATCTCTACTGCTATCAGCTGTGTTCTCTGATTGGAGGATGGGATTCTCAACAACGTCTTGGTGCTCTTGATCAGCGCTGTTTTGTCGCTCTTGAATTTGTTGTAAAGTGTCTCTGGTCTCTTGTAATCCTTGTGGCTCAGCAGATTCAAATCTTGGTTCTCGATAATAGGTGACAGATCGTGCCTCCGGCTCCGGTGTATTAATGTTGTCTATATCCACATGGAGCCTAACAACATTGCTGTTTACTCCACCCCCTGTTGAGTCCTCCCATTGCTGTGGTATCGGAGATCCTGACTCCTGGGAGTGGCATGACCCAGCCTCGACATACAGGTGTGTTTCTGTCTTGTAGTCTGTGACTGACACTTCATCGTGCATACTGATGGGAGGGGCAACGACACATTCCTCAGGCACAAACACTTGCAGAACTGGCATGTCTGGTTTAATAATAGCAAGATCTTCAAGCTGTTGGTCGACTTCACCTGGTGGTGCCTCACTTTCTCCACTTAATTGTACTTCATCCCTGAGAAACACTTGTTCCAGGCCAAATGTCTTTTCTTCAACATTATCCATTATCATCGTAGTGATGGAAAAAGATCCAAGCATGTCCTCAGTTTGAAATGTTCTTGGTTCTACCATGTCACTTTCCTGCTTTCTTGTAAGTTTCTCTTCTGTATTTAATGTCACTGCATTTCCATCATCTTGTGAATATTTCTTGTTAACTGACTCATACAAATTATTGTTAATTGACGTAATGGTGTAAAAGTCATTTCCACGTATCACAGTCTCACATACAGGCTCATTATTTCCTGTAAAACCGTGAGGTTCCTTCTCTTCCGATAAATAGCACATGTTCTCAAACACTGCAGATTTACTGGCAAGTCCTTGAGCTGAGATTTCATCAGATTGTTCTTCATCACATTTATCTACTTCCAAATTGTTTCCTTTGCACTTTTCTGATTCATGGTCTTCAGAGAAAGATCGGTGAGAAAGATCAGAAATATAAGAATACCTCGTCAAGTGATCAGTGGCAGCAGAGATGCTTTCAGCAGACAAGGATTTGTTAAACGTACTGAATGAGAGACTGTTGAAAATTGTTGGTTCTGGAAGTTCTTGTTCTTGCTTTGGGTGCTCAGGTTCAGAGAGAAGATCTGAGAAGTTATTGCTGCAATTAAGGTCACTTGTGTATGAGGACCTTAAAAAGTCAAAGGTTGCAGGGTCAGGGTCAGATACCATGATGCTTCTTCTTGTCAATGAAGGTGCGAAGTCTGATTCAAGGTAAACAACAGGAAAATCTACTGAAGCTGGATTTCCATAATTTTCACCAAAAGAAGAGCTGTAAATTTCTGTTGTTGAGTAGATGATCTCTGGATCATCAGGACAGGAAAGAGGAACTAATTCTACAGAAGCTTCATATGAGATGGATGAACCACAATCAGGACCTGCAATATGATCCACGCTGTCCACATTTTTCCTAAAAGTTTCATTGTATTGAACGGTATCATCAATGACGTGAGAACGGTCTCTGTGGAATCCTATCTCAGGTTCATAAAGTGATATTTCTGCAGGTCTGTTTTTAGAATCAGTGATTTCATTGAGCTGAGTGGAGCTTTGTTCATGACAGCCTAAGGCCAGGTTAGCGTTTACGTCCTCAAATTTCTCGACTAAATCCCTGTGAGAGGTGGAGTCAGGTGATACAATCCACTGTGGATTTTCTTTGCCCATGTCCCATTGATGAAGTGCGAGAGAGTGATCCCTGCTATCAGCACTGATGCTCTTTTCCGAATGGTGTCTGTTTATGAGTGTGCTGTTGATGGAGGAGGCCACAGTGCTGGTGGAAATGGGAATGATTGGTGAGAGGTGGCCTTCAAACGTTCTGGTGGGTGAGTTTGAGGAACTCATGTGAGAGAACTCTGTGGAGCTCAGGACAGATAAACTGGAACCTTCTTCAGCAGTACCATATATAGTGGTGTCAGGTGAATTAATTTTGCCGTACTTGCTAAATGATTGGTGCATTTCAGTACTGTTAATGCTAAGCGATTGAGAAGCACCCAAACTAGGACTTTCTGGAGGAGTACAGTAACCATCACTGCCAGAAACCGAGGAGTCAATGTATGAAATGTTCATGCACGCTGTGTTAGCTACCATAAATTCTACTGCGTTCTGATCTTCACCTTGTGTGCTTCCAACATCATTGTCCACTGATTTACTCTCAGCTACCTCAGAATTCACTTGTTGAATGAGGGAAGGTTGTTCTATCTTGTTTTCATCCTCTGGTCCTCTGATATGACCCCTGACCTCTGACTCCACATTGATACTTGAGGAGCTCTGAGAGAGATCTCTGTTCTTCTTCTTCTTCTTCCAGGCAAAAGAGAGCGTTGAAAAGCGCTTGGGTTTATGGAGTTCAGTCTCAGAATGAGAGAACAGCCCCTTCTGGAGAGAGACAACACAGAGAGAGAGAGAGAGAGAGAGAGAGAGAGAGAGAGAGAGAGATAAATTGAGTGGTTATGAAATACAATAAACATGGAATGTTAATATTAACGTTTGTAAATATTAAAGTGTTGAAGTTTGCTTGTAATGCTAGGTATGCTCTTACTAGCAAATTAAAGAACAGCAAAAACAATTTGCTCTGCACCCATTAAGAGAAATTGTGAATTTACTATGAGTATTTTACCATTTATGGAAGGAGTCTCCAGTGTCAGTGCTTTGCAACAGTCAGAGTTACAGCTGTAACTTTGTTTTCCGACATCTTCAGGACAGAAGAGTTTATGCTTTGCGGTTTCTTGATAACAAATAATGTCAAACTTTGTTTTTTTCTCTTACTAACTTAAAGAGAGAGAATAAAGAGAAGTTGGTACAGGAACAACTGTTTATAGCTGCTATAACGTAAGTGACAACAGGAAATTTGTTTTGTGACATCAAATGTAACTTGAAACAGATAAAGAGTTGATGTGTCATTCTTCAATAAATAAAAATTGCAATCGTTGGTGAATTGCCGTAGTAGAAGAGGAATAAAACACTTGGGGACGTGCTGTTATAGGAAAATAATCAACTCCGTGGGTGATATTGTGATGTGTGAATATAAATATGTAATATAAATATAAATATAAAGAGCCTTTATTCCAGCTGTCATTAGATTAGCCTAATTAGTCACTCTGTTTGAACATACACCCTTTCTTTTCAATGTCTTTACTTTCTTTTTCCTAAATGAACTAATGAATTTCTAATGAACTTCCAGTGAAGACTGTACATACAGCTGGCTAATATGATGATAAAATATCAATATCGTGATCAATTACATCAAAATATACTTTTCTGAGATATTGCAAGGAATCGTCAGTACTTAAAAAAAAAAAATCTCAACAAGTGAAGATAAATAAAAGTTATATCATATTTCTCATTATGAGATTATTATATAACAAATATAAGACCATGAAGCCTATTTCTAATAATATTTACTCATTTCAAGCTTAAAATTTGCTTACTGTATAGGCAGATATTTTTGCTTATTTCTAGAAATATAAAATGCTAAGCAAAATTATCTACCAATGGATTAAATTGGACTGAATGAATGAAATGAGTAAAAAAAATATAGAGAAATAATATTTAATAATCTCACAGTTGTTTAAAATCTAATAAAGAAAATTACTCATTTATATTCATGGCAAAGATATAAGATATTTTTCCAGTGCTCTGATTGGAAACAGGTGATTAGATGTGTATAAAAAATTATAAAATGTTACAATTTTGTAAATTTTCCTCCTTTTTAAATAATTATAGCCATTAAATAAAAGAAAAAAAAACATAAATTAATTTTAAAAAATAGACATTAGATAATAGTACCACTGAATTAAAAAAAAATTATTTACTTTATTATATATTTTTTAAAAACACTGTGACTGTTCTGCTGGCACTTTGTTAAAAAAAAACCTAAATATTCCAATCCATATCGAGTATCAGAGAAATACTGTGATATGAGGTTTTTGTCATATTATCTTCCCCTAACATATACAAAATGATGTAAGCTGGAGCAGTTAATTTATAAAACAGGGTCTTCCAAAAGCATCCCATCATTGTGTGATCATTGGAAATATTTGCTCTTAATTTAGGGCAAAAATTACAAACGATTGCACGTAGCACCAGTGAAAACTTTTTATATCAAACTCAAAATTACAGAGATATCCATTTGGACAGGAATAAAACAATCAGCCAGCCTCCCAGCCAGCTACATCAAACCCCTTCAAATGATTCAGAATGCAGCAGCACGCCTCGTCTTCAACCAGCCCAAGGGAACCCATGTCACACCCCTCTTCATCTCCCTCCACTGGCTTCCTGTAGCCACCCGCATCAAATTCAAGGCCTTGATGCTCACATACAAGACCTTGTCTGGAACAACACCCACCCTATCTCAACTCTCTCCTGAAGGCTTATGTTCCCTCACGCAATCTGCGATCGGTTAATGACCGACGCTCAGTAGTGCCTACTCAGTGAGGCATGAGGTTCCTTTCCAGAACCTTCACACTAACCGTCCTCAGTGGTGGAATGAACTTCCACCCTCAATCCGGACAGCAGAATCTGTCCGTATTTTCAAAAAACAGCTAAAGACCCACCTCTTCCATGAGCATGTAACTAACCCCTAAAATGCCAACCCCACATTAAAAAAAAACAACAAAAAAAAAACAACTAACACTGGCTGTTACACCTCTACTCTGCACACTTTGCTTTTATAGAACTCAATTATAAATCTTGCATGGTAGCACTACTTGTTGTTCTCCACTTGATATAATGTCTGCTAAATGAATAAATGCAAATGTAAATGTAGTCAGACTAGTGATGCGTTTATGAAAACAAAGACTGATTAATGATTCAAGAACTTTTTTTTTTCTGTCCTGTACATGTGTACTACTTTAATGCCATTTTACAGACTCGCCCTTTATCTATGAAATGATAATGAAAACCCGACCTACATCATAGAGGATTTTGTAAATGTCTCAGATTCTTTAGGAAGGTGTGCTGTCTCTTGCTCAGACACTAGCTGAATCAGGCTCGTCATTTATTTTTTTTAAGAAGGAAAAAAAAAATTAAAGTAGTAAGCTTTAAGATGCTGGCTTTTTAAAAATAATTAATAAATAAATTAAACAATAAATATGCTTTGGTTTGGACTGTGTGTACAAATTAATAAGCCAGAAGCGAGTTATCCGCCAAAAATATTTACAAGAAACCAGGGTTCCTTAAAGGTTTTTTGGTCTGTTAATTGCTCTAGATTTCTAAGAGTTCTAGTTTGAGTACTAGTTAAGTTATTTCAAAGTTTAGCCATTTTTAAAGCAAAAAATACGTATGGGTACTGATATCAGCCCATTTTCAAGGTTTCTGCATTTATAGTATTTTATTACATATTTCACATCATATCTCATCTGTCACACAATAAACTTTACCACATGTAATTATATTTAAATAAAGTAAATTTAATAGATGGCGGCCTTAATCAGAGTTCAAGATGGCAGCCTTAATCTGCATCTACAGACCATCTCACAAAACCTCCTCCCCTTCATCATGACTATCATTAATGGCGCCATATCATCTGGTCATGTACCAACTGCATTCAAGAGAGCAAGGGTTATTCCCATCCTGAAGAAACCCACTCTAGACCCTCTGACATCGGTAACTACCGTCCGGTATCACTTCTCTCTTTTCTTTCTACGCACTGTCCTTTAACGCACTGTCTACAATCAATTGTCTCTCCACCTCTCACAGAACAACCTCCAAGATCCTAACCAGTCTGGCTTCAAAGTGTCACATATCACAGAGGCTGCCCTTTTGGCTGTCACTGAGAAGCTACATGCTGCTAGATCAGATCTGTCATCAGTCCTCATCCTCCTCGACCTTTCAGCAGCGTTTGACACAGTCAACCACAAAACTCTCTTGTCCACACTCACGAGTCTCGGAATTCATGGTGCAGCACGGCAGTGGTTTGCTTCCTACATGGAAGGTTGCTCATACCAGGTGATGTGGAGGGGATCCATATCTGCTCCCCGCAGGCTCACCACTAGTGTCCCACAAGGCTCAGTACTTGGTTCTCTTCTGTTCTCCCTCTATACTCGATCTCTTGGAAAGGTCATATCCTCACATGGGTTCTCATACCACTGTTATGCAGATGACACTCAACTCATCCTCTCCTTCCCTCCCTCAGACCCTTATGTTTCTGCTCATCATGGATGGCAGCTCATCAGCTGAAGCTTAATCACAGCAAAACTGAACTGCTGTTCATCCCAGCTGATTCATCACCATGTCAGGATCTTGTGAGCTCCCTGGACAACTCTCTGATCCCACCTTCAGTTACTGCACAAAATCTTGGGGTAACCATGGACAATCAACTGTCCTTTTCCTCTCACATAGTTAATCTGACACACTCATGTAAATTTCTCCTTTACAACATCAGAAGGATTCATCCATTTCTATCCACACAGGCATTTTGAGACTGGACTACTGCAACTCACTATTGGCAGGTCTTCTGCTGAGCACCATCCGACCTTTGCAACTGATCCAGAAAGCAGCTGCTTGACTTGTTTTCAACCTTCCCAAGTTCTCCCACACCACCCCATTGCTACGCTCTCTCCACTGGCTTCCTGTAGCTGCCCGCATTAGATTTAAAACTCTGGTACTTGCCTACAAAGTCAAAAATGGACCAGCTCCCACTTCCCTCAAATTACTTATGACACCCCGCACTGCACCACGCTCCCTCCGAAACTCTAGCACTGCTAGACTGGTGCCACCGTCTCTCAGGGTACAAGGAAGGCATGCGTCAAGACTCTTCTCTGTTCTGGCACCTAGGTGGTGGAATGAACTTCCCCTAAATGTCCGAAATGCTGAGTCACTGTCGGTCTTCAAACAATGTTTAAAGACTGACCTCTTCCTAAAGTATTTAACACTTCATTAAAAAAAAGGTTGTTTTCTTACTATATTTCCTTCCAACAAAGTTAAGATGGTTGGTATTCTTCTGATGGTATTCTTAGTCTGTGACCTAGTGAACCAGTATCGGGATGTATTTATTGATAGAGACTTCAAAGCACTTCTGTAATTCGCTCTGGATAAGGGCGTCTGCCAAATGCCAAAAATGTAAAAGAGTCCAAGATGGCGGCCTTAATCTGAGTCCAAGATGGCTGCTTTAGTAAAATAACATTCCGGCATTTTCAGATACACAGTGAAGTTACTTATATCAGTAGCATATTATCCTCATAGCTCTTGTGCAAAAATAAAGAAAAGAAGAAAACGTTATACATTTAAAAGGTCTAGCAAAACATTATACAGCGCATGCTAACACACAGACAGACGAGCTCATAAAAGAGTTCCATCAAAACACACACAATTCACAGCTTGTAATTTTGAAGAGGTAGGCGGTGTGAACAGACAACGTTCCCGCCTTTCAGCACTCATTATTCAGTTCCAGTGAGGCGTCATGACACAGACACACACACACACCAGATGCCATACATTTTAATCAGAGCCTGCCCTTAGTTCATCATTACTCGTAATCACCAAATTATCTAGAACAGCTCACTTATTTCCTCATCTAGCTTGCTTACTACACTTACTCATGTCTAAGAGATCAAATCACAAAACAAGACCTGACAAAGAAAGTCTTATATGCTAAAATTTAAATGTTTGACACGTTCTAGGTTCTGCAAGAACCTAGATCCTATAGAGCTTTTAAAATGTAAAAAGTTTTTAAATGGTTTCTTCATTTTTAAGAGTAGAAAAATAAAGGATTAATTAATTATTCATAGATTCCTAATACAGTAAGTTCTTAAAGTTTTCTTGGAACTCTTTCTACACAGAAACTTCCACTAGAGGGACAAACAAAGAACGATTAAAGCAGCTGCCTTTTTTTTGTGTGTGTGTGTTTATATTTTATTTCAGCTCAAACAAACAATCTCCAGTTTCATTTCTATTGAACATTTCTACTGAACATTTCTTCTGAACATTTCTTTTGAACATTTCTACTGAACATTCCTGCTGAACATTCCTGCTGAACATTCCTGCTGAACATTTCTAGTGAACATTTCTGCTGAACATTCCTGCTGAACATTTCTAGTGAACATTTCTGCTGAACATTTCTGCTGAACATTTCTAGTGAACATTTCTGCTGAACATTCCTGCTGAACATTTCTAGTGAACATTTCTGCTGAACATTTCTGCTGAACATTTCTACTGAACATTTCTGCTGAACATTTCTACTGAACATTTCTGCTGAACATTTCTACTGAATGTTCCTGCTGAACATTTCTATTGAACATTCCTGCTGAACATTTCTACTGATCATTTCTGCTGAACATTTCTACGGAACATTTCTACTGAACATTTCTGCTGAAGATTTCTACTGATAATTTCTGCTGAACATGTCTGCTGAACATGTCTGCTGTAGGCAGCTGCCTTTTTAAGCGTATACACTTTTTTTAAAAAAAAAAAAAGGTCCCACATTGGTTCTTTAAGAGGAAAATTAATGAGTACTACATTCCTAAATGCTCCTAAGGCTCTACTCGAATCTCTTTCAGACAGGGAAACACTCTGTTGTAGGGTTCTACACAGAAATCTCCTCCAAGGAACAACCAAAGTATGATGAGTTTTCAAAATTTTCAAGAATGTACACTTTTTTTCTTGTTCATGGTTCAACAAGGGTTCTTTAAACGTTCAATGGATAATTAATTGTACTTAGCTTCTTAAAAAGGTTCTACCCAAAACCCTTTCTGATCGTTCTTCCCTATGTTGTTGGGTTCTACAGAGAAATTTTATAGGTTCCCCCAGAGGGACAAAGAAAATAACCCTTAAGACTTTAAAAGTTTTAGGTGTAAAATTATAGAAAAATTGGTTCAAAAAGGATTCATTTAAGAATGAAAGGTTCTTAGCTTCCAAAAATTGGCACAGCCAAAAAAAATCTTTACGGTTCTAAATTTTTAATGCACATTAAATTTATTGGTTCACGTTTTAGGATATAGTTAAGAAAATTGAAGAAAGAACGATTGTAATATTTTTAGTTATTTTGTAAAAAGTCTTGAGAAGGTGGGGAATTTTTTCAGCAGGAAAATGAAAGGCCGTCACACGTGCGTCCTGTTTCACCCAGAAGACGAGGAAAACGTAAGCGGTCATTTTGAAAGATAAATCATAAAGTCCATAAAGTCACTATATCGAGCTCAGGTGCTTTTTATCATTAACATGTCAGGTTTTTTATTTATTTGTTGCTTTATTTAGTTATGTTTCACTTCTTTCGATTTTTTTTCCTTGTTCTTTCCCTCATGTTTCATTTCCTGTCTGCTCTTCCATGTAATATATTAATATGTTTCAAGGTTCACACAGTTCATGCACAGGTCTCCATCCACCTGTGGAATCAGCTAAAACAGAAACGTGGCTCAGCGGCGCCTTCTGCAGGTCCAAACCACAAACACACAAAATCCTTTCAGGTTTAAACTTTTTTTAAATAACTTTTTTTTTTTTTTAATAATTACAAACTATATGGAACTTGAAAGCAGATAATTTTTTGCTGTTTATTATTTGTTATTATTTAATCTTTATTTTTATTTATTGATTGATTTATGTTTTTTTTTATTCTTCAGTGGTAAATATTATTTTTTGTAGACATTAAATAAACGTTTCTTCAAACTCAGTTGTACACAGATTTTTTAAAAAAGTACTACTGATACAACTGAGAGGATGAAAGAAAAAGTGATGTGGAAGCTGCTGTATGTACTGCTTTAGATCTTACATTTTTCTTTAATGAACAGATCTTTGTATAATTAAGGGTTCTATTTTGGAACAATTTCTGATATAGAACCTTCAATGGTTCTTCCAGATGGACAAATGAAGAACTGAAGGGTTCTAGGCCTCTTGTTGTGACCAGTGAATCCACTGATGGCCCATGGATCTGTCATTTGTTTGGTATGAGAACTCAAA
Organism: Ictalurus furcatus; assembly: GCF_023375685.1. Lineage (NCBI taxonomy): Eukaryota > Metazoa > Chordata > Actinopteri > Siluriformes > Ictaluridae > Ictalurus > Ictalurus furcatus. The sequence goes on along the minus strand of NC_071256.1, from coordinate 20,000,811 downwards.
TGGCCATTTGACCTGGGCACTGACCTTTGACCTGGGCACAGTGGCATAGATAGATGCAGCATTCCAGTCTCCTCCATCATTCTCTTCTGTTGATCCAGGTTCAGGAGACTCCACTCTGCAGAAGACAAGAATCCATTATCCAGAGCAGTTAGCATGTTTCTGGTGTAACATCTAGATATTCAGACAGGAACCTGTTAAGAACATGTGATCAGAAGTTTAAGGTTCTTCTCTTAAGATGTCTGGATGAGCTCCAACAGGCAGGACATGGAGCAGCTGCAGGGGGGAAATGGGAATAATACTCTAAAACCTGAGGATCTAAAACCCCTGCTGGAGTTTCAGTTTAGTGTGAAATTCTAAAGGACCTTTTCAAGACCTGACACAGAACTATAGGTTTAAATGGAGTTATGAAATGACTGAGCATGCCTGAAGTGATGTCTGCTTCCTAGATTAACTTCTTATAAATTCCCATCATACTTTCTCCACTAATGATGAAGTTTCTCCACTAAAGATGTCTTCTCTCTATTCAACAACTCCTACTCTTCAGTGATGGACCCAGAACTCCAGCCCAATGTCTCAGGGTTCTTCTCAGTGTATACAGTCTCACAATCACTCTCAGGGTCATTTACTCAAGGTCATGATCTGCACTCAAAAACAGTTCTTTTGGATTATCTGGTGCTGAAAACTATCTTAGAGTCATGATTGTTCCCTTTTTCATTTCTTCATCATCTCCAGGTTTTACTTTAAGATATTTGAGATCATTCTCATTCCAAAATGCTGCACTCGTGTCCACAAAAACAATCAAGTGCCAAAATTTACGTTGACGCTAGCTGGGGCTGAGCTGCTCATGTTGCTTGTACTGTGCTTTGTCACTTGTTGGTGTGGCCTATCTAGTGTTTTTTTTTTTTTTTTTTTTTTTCTGATGATAAAGTAGCTAGTAGCTAGTACAGTCAGGTACATAGGTTTTTGCCATGAACAGATACCAAATGCAAATTAAACAATTGGAATCAACTTCAGACAGTTTGTCTTCTTGGTTTGTCATGAAATAACAAGGAAACAGGTGACACCTGGCCAAGAAACTACTAATCAGTCAATTGTCCAATTACTTTTGAGCCTGGGAAAATGGAGTGACTATGGAATAAATGGCTATAATTTCTAAACAGTTAATACAATATTTTTGTTAAACCCCTTGAATTAAAGCTGAAAGTCTACACTACGCAAAAATAACTTCTAAAGCTATCTAGTTAAACACAAATTAAATAGCGCACATACTAGATTGGCTCTCATATGAGAATAGCAAAGTGAACTAACTGTACTAGCTACCTACCTACACTGGAAAAATGATCTCTGCTACTTCCTTCCATTTTTTTTTTTTTACTTCCGTACATCTCTATACTCATTTAATGAGAGGTTGTATATGAAAAGAAGATCGTAATTTTCTTCATTCCTAGCTATACACTAACACTAATAGATCTAGCTACACACTAACGCTAACAATCTAAGGCTTTTAGGAAATACTGCAGACTTTTGGAGTGGAGTATTTGGTCACAGTGGAGTTTCTAAAATTGGAGAAAAAAAAAAATAATAAAAAATAACTGTTTCATAAAAGTATCTCCTGACCAATCAGTTAAGAAGTTAGGGAGAAAAGAGCAAACATGGAAGATAAAGTGGTGGAAGATATTAGTGTGTATATACTGCAATGCACTGTGTGTTCTGACTCCTTTCTATCAGAGCCAGCATGAACTTTTTCAGCAGTTTGTGCCACAGTAGCTCTTCTGTGGGATCAGACCAGATGGGCTAGCTTTCACTCCAAACGCGCATCATTGAGCCTTGAGCGCCCATGACCCTGTTGCTGGTTCACCAGTTGTCCTTCCTTGGACCAATTTTGGTAGGTACTAACCACTGCATACTGGGAACACCCCACAAGACTTGTTGTTTTGGAGATGCTCTGACCCAGTCATCTAGCCATCACAGTTTGGCCTTTGTCAAATTCGCTCAGATCCTTATGCTTGCCCATTTTTCCTGCTTCCAACACATCAACATCAAAAACTGACAGTTTACTTGCTACCTATAGTAAAATATCCCACCCTTTGAAAAGTGCCAGTGTAACGAGATAATCAATGCTATTCAATTCACCTGTCAGTGGTTTTAATGTTATGGCTGATGTACATTAGGAAATACTGAACGCTATACTGAACTTCAAATATTTTGCTGCCAATATTCCAATTTAAAAAAATGAACAGTGTGTGTATGTTTGAGACGGTCACCAATACACGATCACACTTTAACCATGGCTGTGCACAGACAAGTCACATTTTCTGCCTCCAAAGCTACAGTGAAGACAGAGAATAACCTCCTCCTCACCACTTCAGCTGCATTACTGAGAATAATAAATCTAATCTCAAAAGCAAGCTCTCCTGGTTAGTTAGTTTTTTTCTGCATTACTGGCTAAGAACACAAGGCGGTCATGTGCAGGGGTTTTTCTTGTGAGCTGACAAACAGACACACCTTTATTGACAAATCCCCTTTCACACTGTATGTCAAGTGATAAGGGTTGTTTGGGTAAAATGTTTAAGAAATGTGTGTTACACAGATAAACATGAAGAAGGAAAATAAAATTAGAACAGGGGATCTTGCACATCCCAATGCAGAATATGTGGTTAGGAAAATTTTAAATTTGACAATTTTTTCTCACAGATGTGGTTTTTACATGGTATTCTATTGTAAGGTTTAATGTAGAACTTTTAAAGGCTCACACGCAAGGTCTAACCAAAGAACTATATTGGATGTTAGCATATAGACATATCCATACACTCAAATACTCATAGACGTTTGTTTATTTCCACCACACACACACACCTGTATGAAAGTAAAAGCACACAATAAAAGCCCTTTCTAGAAATTTCCAGTATTTCCACTTCAGTGTAAAGGAATGCGGTACATATCTTCCGTACAGTCAGAAAAGTGTGAGTCAAAGTTTCAGTGTGTTTAAAGTTTCACTGTGTGCGTGCGTGTGTGTGTGTGTGTGTGTGTGTGTGTGTGTGTGTGTGTGTGTGTGTGTGTGTGTGAGACAGAGCTCATAAATATGCAGAATGACAGGTCCTTGAAGTGTCAGGCTAAAAAAAGACACGTCTTTCACCTGAGAGAGAGTTTTTGTGTAGAAAGTTATCCTCGACCTTTATTTAACTGACACAGAGATGAAGATGAATAACAGAGATTCAGTTCGTCAGAAACACCGTCGAGGAACACTCACTGGAAATCCTTACAATGTGACTAGGGTACTTTTGGGAACCCCTAAATTATACACCATCCTCCACCTTCCCTTAAACAGGAACTTAATACTGTGTTTTTATTGGTTATAATGTTGGTTAAAAGTGACTAACATCAATTTCAGTGCTACTTTTTAAAAGATCATTCGGTTCAGAAACACTTTTTAAGGATTTATAAAGAATACCCTATTTTAAAAAATAGATATTGTTTGGTAAAAACTTTACCACAGCTAATGCTGTAATAAAATTACATAATGAATTCAGACCTTTGGAACCTACACTCTTAGGAAAAAAGGTTGCATCTAGCACCAATCTAGCTTGTCCCTTGGGGAGGAGGCTTAAAGGTTTGTGTAGGACTAATTAAAGATCTAATTAGATTTGATGTAGAAAGGTTTGCATAGGACTCAATTACGGATCTAATTAGATTCGATGTAGAAAGGTGGAACCACTAACCATCCAAAGAACCCTCAAGAAACCCCTTTTAGGCCCTATTTACACTATACAGCCAAAAGTATGTGGACACCTGACCATCACACCCATATGAGGTTTTTCTTCTCCAAACTGTTGCTATTGTACTTTTAAGTCTGAAGCACACAACTGTATAGAATGTCTTTGAATGATGTAGTATTACAATTTCCCTTCAGTGGAACTAAGAGGCCCAAAAAAGACACAGAGTCCTGACCTCAACCCCACTGAACATTTCTGGGATGAACTGGAGTCTTCTCACTCAACATCAGTGCATCTGATCTCAACCTCACTAATGCTCTTGTAGCTGAATGATCACAAATCCCCACAGCCACGCGCTAAAATCTAGTGGAAAGCCTTCCCAGAAGAGTGGAGCTTATTATAACAGTAAAGGGGGAATAAATCTGGAATGGGATGTTCAACAAGCACATATAGCTGAGGTAATAAGTTTACAGACCCCTGCAAAATGTTCAAATCTGCATAATGTTAATAATTTTTAAAAATAAGAGGGATCATAAAAATTGCATTTTAGATGCTAACAAATGTGTTAAAAAAGATGTGGACTTATAGCCCACAAGACACAATAATGACTGATTTTCAGTTCAAAGGTTTACGTACAGTTGATTCTTAATATTGTGTGTTGTTACCTGGATGATGAACGACTGTGTTTATGTTTTGTGATAATTGTTCATAAGTCCCTTGTTTGTCCTGAGCAGTTAAACTGCCCACTGCTCTTCAGAAAAAAATCCTCCAGGTCCTGCACATTCTTTACTTTTCTAGCATCTTCTGCATATTTGACTCCTTTCCAGCAGTGACTATATGATGTCGAGATCCATCTTTTCACACTGAGAATAACTGAGGGACTCGTACACAACTATTACAAAAGGTGCAAACATTTGCTGATGGTTCATTTGTGTAAATTCAGTTATTATTATGTCTTGTGGACTATCTGTAAATCTGTATAAAAAAAAAATTGTGAATTTTTTTGTGATTGTTGTAGCCAAAAATGCTTGATTTTGCTTTGATTTTTTATTTTTTCAAAACTTGCGATGCAACTTGTAGAGTTTTTTTGTGCTTTTTTTTGTTGAACTGGTGAAATTGCAATTGCATTAAATTGTTTTGCACACTGTTTTGCAGTGATGTTTGTGAACAATTGCAAGCTCCTCCGAATATTGCAGCGTTTGCTTGATTTTGCATTAATTACTGCAATCGCGAAAACAAGAAATCCTGGAGGAACTGGTAAACATCTGCTATGTGAAATAGCTTAAATAGCATAAAATTTTAATTCCATAATTAAACAAAATTATTAACATATTGCAGATTCTGCAAGGCATATGTAAACTTATGACCTCAACTGTATGGGTGTGATGGTTAGGTGTCCACAAATCTTTGGCCATATAGTGTATCTCAAAGCCTCTCCTTTGTTGAAACCAATCATTTTTGTCTACTCTTAGGGAAAAGGGTCCTTCAGAAGGTTCTTTATATAGTTAAGGGTTCTTAGCTTCCTGAAAAGCTTCTAATGTGGAATAATTTCTGGTAAGGAGACACACTTTCCACAAAGAGGGACAACTGAAGAATACTTTACATTTGTGATGTATCTTCAATTGTTTGGTGGGAATCCTATTCTCCGACCGGTGGTTTGAGCTTCCAATTTCAGCTGCTTTAGAACACTAGAACTCCTAACTAAGTTTACACAAATGACTATCTTCACAAATGATTTTATTTTTTTTAAAAGCCAAAAGTCTCTGAGCACAGCCCTGTTTCTCAACTCTACATAGCGATACTGTCGAAACTGCACAAAACTAGTCTTATGTTTTACTTGTTCTGCCACATAACAGCAGATTCTATTAATTAAAAGTCATTCATCAAGATCCAAGGCCAAGATGCTTCTGTAAGTGGTTTATTCAAAACTATTCGTTTACACAGAGAGGGGTGTGTTTCAGATAAGCCGTGTTTAAATAAGACAGCATATTGCCTTGTGCAAATACAAACACGGATGTCAGCTCAAGCATCCAGTTGCGATACAAAACACACACTGCTGTTTTTTTTTCTCCAGAAAGGTGTCTGGGTGGATTTTTCCATAAGTGTTAAACCTTCCAAAAGTTTTTTTCTCCAATAATTGATCCAACTCCTCACTCAATTCAGAAAGGTTACAACAGTGCCAAGATTGGAAAAAAGTCCAAGATTGGAAATTATATCATATATTCTAACAATTCTGTTCAGAATTTAAAAAAAATATATATGTATGTATGTATGTATGTATGTATGTATATATATATATATATATATATATATATATATATATATATATATACACACATACATACATTCATATATATATATTTTTAATTCTGAACAGAATTGTTAGTGTGATTTCACACAATCAGTGAAGTTACGAACTTTATATATATATAGTTGTCCGATATCTTACAAATCGGCAAGACCACGTTGGACTTGAGTTCAATAGAGAAAAAAAAAAATTCACAATTTTTTTTTTCATGTCTATAAATTTGGTTCACTCTAGCAATTAACGAGCCTCTTGTGGGCATGTAGCAACTGCTACTGTTGTCTCTTGTGGGCGTGGCCTGTCCAGCAACTTTTTTTTGTTCCGATAACAATCGGTACTAGCTATATAAAAAGCTAACTTGTTAAGCGCATATTAAACTATGGACTAATCAGTGCAAATGTATTTTTTTTATGTTACGCGTTCAGCTTCTTACTAGCTTTGTTCTCATATCAGATTAGCAAACAAGCTAACTGTACTAGCTACGTACACTCATCAGAGGCAGCAACGATTTCTACAACTTCCTTCCGAGCTTTATTTTTCTTTGTAATGTCTCTATATACGTTTAATGAATTAAAGGTTCTTAGCTTCTTAATCCTTATTTTTACATCTATGTTTTACTACATAGAACTTTCCCCAGAGGGACAACCTATTTTCTAAGAATGTAGAAAATTCCCACCCTGGTGCAGTCAGGACAATAATGAGCATTAAACGTGTAACAACACGCAAAGAAAATGTCTGGAAAATTGCTAATTTTTCCCAAAAACCTTCCTGTTTTACACAAACTGACTGACTGAGGACGCAAACCTGTGTAGAAAAGGTGTAGAAGATTTTTTTAAAAATTTAAGTCTTTACACACAATACAACTAGGATTCATTGAACGTGTACAGAGTGAATATGAATAAGAACCAACTGTTCCCACAAAATCACTATCCCCTGGAATTTAACACATTACACTTACTTTATATGCAAAGGAAGATAAAACTGTAAATAATTTAAATGTGATGACCCCCAAGAACGGTGCGGAGCGTAAATATGGTTGGCTTGGTGTATTTTTTTTTTTTACTGTTCATAGCACATCACAACACAAGGGCTCAAACCTGAAATCCTACCTCAGCTATGCCAATGAAGAAAGCTATAATAGTCAGAGAAGAATGTAAGACTCCATGAGAATCACACACACGCACACACACACACACACACACACACACACACACACACACACACACACACACACACACACACTTCAGTTTAAGCTGAAGAGGTCAAGAGAGTTAGGAGAAGGTTATCAGTACCTCAGCTTATTAAACTCATTATCTGCCTTGTACATATGTGTGTGTTCGTAATTATTAACAATGATAATCTGGTTGGGTGAATTTTCTTTAAATAAGCGTGAGAAAATATGCAGCATTGTGGTTTTATGCACCTAAAAAAGAGAATGAGTTACTAATCTGTACTAATCTTCTGCATACGCAATCTCACAGATGCTCCTAATTGGCTAGTGTTGTTGTGATTGCCAGAGGAGAGAGAGAGTAAACCCCTCCCACCCAGACAACAAGGTCCATTTTGCACAGATGGCTGTGGCCTCGTCAAGGGATTCGAACACATGTTCTTCAAACGAGACATAAAACCAACATTATTACAGTAAAAATAACTCCTCATTTCAATTAACTTAATTGTTTTAAGATTTTAAGATCTTCCAATTAGGCCTTTAAAAGACAGAAACAGGTTTATGCTAATTTATTACCTGCCCTACAGTTATATTCATTTATATTTGGAGAGTATAAAGCAGGACCTGTACACCATATGAGTCAAAAATGCATGGGAAATGCAGGAGAAGTATATATTTTAAAATATATAGTAAAAAAAAATACAATGGCTTACACTTTTTTTTTTAAATAATAGTTTAACTCAAGAATTATTGGCACCCTTTCAAACATGGGCAAAGGTCATTGTATAAAACAAACACCGAACCCTTGATTCAGTAAGAACTTCCTTTTAAATAATACTGTTGTTTAAATACTTAAAGCATACATGGCAAGAAAAAAATATTGGCACCCCTACTGTATATTTACAATACATGTGAATACATCTTCCAGAAGCTTTGTGATCTGAAACTTCTCAGGAGATGCTTCAGCATTTTGTTTTCTTTTTTTGTGTGTTTCCAAAAGTTTAAATATCAAATATTTCACTTTCTTAACTATTAAAAACTGTTTAAACTATTAAAAATGTTTAAGGGTGACAATTCCTCTGGAGCTGACTGTGTTTAACACTCATTCAGACTGCATTCATTAATAGGAATGAGTCGAGTTGCATTCGTTGAACTTCTCTCACCTCTTGTCTTTCTTCTTCTCTCTCCATTTGAACAGTGTGTGGAATTTGCTCTCCTTTTTCTCACCAGATTCCTGCAGGTCTGCGGTGCTTTTGGAGAACAGGCGCTTCAGAGTTTTCCTCGGAGAGATGCTGCTCTTAGCCATCAGTACAATCCACTGGCTTCAAGAAGAAAAAAAGCCTCCAACATTAAAAACTTCATCAGCAATCATCTGATGCTTAGTGGGTGTGTCTGAAAGGCTTGAAGGGAAGAACACCAGGTCTTTGCGCCTTCCCTCTGTAACACACACACACACACACACACACACACACACACACACACACACACACACACACACACACACAACCACACACTCACACGCCCACGCTCCCTGCACAGGTAAACAAGGTGAGCAAGGTTTTGCTAGCTGCAAAAATAAAAACAAACATTTTCCTTCAGGACATGCCAATCAGCCTACCATACTTTTTGGACTGGGGGAAGATACCAGAGTACCCAGAGGAAATCCCTACAGCACAAGGAAAACATGTGAACTCCACACATACAGGTCGTGATTCCACAGGTAAAAATCAAACCCCCAACCCTGGCTGCATGAGTCAAACATGCTAACCACTAAGCCACCACATGCCTGTCAAAGATTACAAAAACTTTGATCATGCATCCTCCATGTTATGCTCTAAAAATATAACAGGAATATATACACCAACAAACAAGCAAACAAAAAATTAGGCTATGTTCTGTCATCTACTGGTGTTTACTAAAATAAAAATAAAAATCAATCAATCTTATTTCCTTTTTCAGTTTAATGTAGCCTACATTTACAGCATTTAGCAGATTTAGGTAAAGAGTATCATCGAGTTAAAACCCTGTCAGTGAGGAGCTTGTGCAGCAAGAAAGGACAGTTTTTGTAATTTAATATAATTATTTAAATAAATAAATAAAGTAGCTGCAGTAGCAGATTTCAGCCGTTAGAGGTCAGACACAGACAACTTTAATGTTGGAAAAGTAATTTTAATAATCAACACAGGTAAGGTAGCTAATACTCTGGCATCTCTGCGGAAAATATCTCAGATTTAAATGGTTTTAATAGTTATTGGTTTTAATTGAAACTGTAATGGTCCCTGTGGGTGTCTACTGGAAATTTGTTGCCTTCTATTGGTGGCAGTCGGGATGGGTTAACTACTTAATTTGAAGTGAAGTAATGATTAACATGTAACTACCCCAATTACAAACAACATATTATTTAGTCCATAAGTATTCATGGACTAAATACTTAACTGAAAGCATTTTGTACACTATAAATACCATAGTGTTTGCTGGAATTGGATGCAGTATGTAGATTAATGTACAGAAGACCTAAAAAGTAATAAAAAAAAAATCAAGGCAAATTATTGTCTGGATTGTAAATAAACAAAATGGTAAATGGTAGGCTAAATGGCACACTTATATACCACTTTTATCCAAAGTGCTTTACACTGTGTCTCATTCACCCGTTAACACACACACTCACACACCAATGGTAGCAGAGCTGCCATGCAAGGCGTTAACTTGCCATCGGGAGCAACTTGGGGTTCAGTGATTTTCCCAAGGACATGTGGTATCATGTGGGCCGGGAATCGAACCACAACTCTACAATTAGTGGACAACCCGCTCTACCTCCTGAACTACAGCCTAATAAAAACACATATAAGTACAAGTTTGAGAAATGATCCTAATGTGTCGCATTTTACATCAGTTTGAACGTGAATAATAAACCAAATCTTTAATTGCTCATATAATTTTGATAACTTCTGACCCTGCTGGAAAAAACCCCCAACAGAAACACAGAAATTCTAATGGTTTCCAGTAGGCTACACGTACCATTACAAAACATCAGCTGTTAACCATTAAAACTATTATCATTATTGGTTCTTAATGGTATCCACTAGACGTAATATGCCACCAATAGAAGGCAACAAATTACCAGTAGAGACCCACGGGGACCATTACAGTTTCCATTAAAACCAATACAATTCCTAGCATAACCATTAAAACCATTACAAAGTCTATGTGGGTTTCTATTGGGGTTTTTTTCAGCATGGAAAACCGTTCATACAAAAAATACTTAAAAATACAGATTCTGCATTAATCAGAGATAGCCTAATGATAACTCGGAAACAATAATGCCATCATTTTTGCATAATATTTTCTTCCATCAGCTTCATCACATCCTGCACGCGCATTATCATTTCAAATCTACTTCAAATTTTGACCGTTGTTTGTGGAAGGATCGGTCACTAAACGACTCTTTGGATCTGTGAGTCGACTCTTTACGGTCACCATTTTAAACTGATTCAAAGATCCGACTCAAAGATCCATCTCAAGGAGCCGACTCGTTCGAGAACTACATATCGCTTATCACATTTTATCTCAAGAGTGGAAACTCCGAGTGAGCGAGTGAGTGAGTGAGGTTAAGAAAGCTGAAGAGTTTTAGAAGATTTTTAAAATAACGTTAATGATATTCATTCTGTAACATCCATTATTTAGATTTACACAAAAAAGCTGTATTTCAGAGTTGGGTGTAACGCTTTAGGCCTACTTTAATCTAACGACTTTTTTTTCTGATAACGCAGTAATGTAACGCCTTACATTTTAAATGAATGTCATTTGATTACAGTTACTGATGTCAATAAAATTACGTTACTTGTGTTATAAATGTATTGTTAAGAAAACAATATTAAGTAAAATGTATTTTTAAAATAAATCACGTTTTGTTTTTTGTTTTTGTTTTTGTTTTTGTTTTTTATCTTAAGCCCCGAATAATTCTCCACCTGGAGCGATTTGTCACTACATAACTGAACCTGCGTGAAGTTGGCCCCCAACCAACGCAAAACGTCGGCAAAATAGTCTCAATCGTTTGTGCTGGTTTGTGCCGATAAAAGTTTCATTTGTGCTGCTTCCGTTTTTAAAATATTAGACAGGTCTAAACATGTAAGGATCATGAACTTTTGTTGGTCACAGAGCTTATTTTCTGCAATAATCCAAAAGCCAATGGAAATAATCCTATTGTTTTTTTGGGGGAACCGGTTATGCTAACTTCCGGGGTGGCCTACAAAAATACCTCATCCGTGCAGGATTGAAGACTTCCACATTAATGTCCGACTCTTGAGAAGGGGACACCCCTTTCCTCTTAACGTGAAGATGAAGTCCATCTCTACAGCGGGCAATTATTACATTTATGATGGCGAAGATGCCAACGTGCACGTAACACCAGTCCGATTCACAAAGCGCAATGCGATTTTCTCGCATTAAAATTACTTTGTGAGAAAACAGCTTTTGGTTATGTCAAGATCACGAGAATACAACAAAGAAAAAAATTATGCATGGCCGCTTAGGGCTTCCGTAGTTTCCTATAAATAAATGTAGCCCATTTAAATTGATCATGCTCTGATAAGTGAGTAAATTAAATGCAGTAGGTGCTGATGCCCCTAGATGGCGTTTACCGCTTTTTTTTTTTTGTGAACAAATGGTCTGATCAAGTTTAACAGATTTTCATCTTCAGAGAGTGCAGAGCTACGCATTAGCCTGCTAATTAATCAATTATTGATGTATAATACTGCACTGTTTTTTGTGTTCAAGTAATCTCTCTACCCTATTTAATCTCATATACATGGCTTCTTTTAGTGGAATTGGAGTAGAATTGATCACCCTTCAGTAATCGCTTTATCCTGGTCCAGGTCGAGGTGGAGTTGGAGTCTATCCTGGGCAGGGGCACAAAAATGGGGTTTTGGCACCATTGTGCCAAAATCATTTTTTGAACATCCATCCATCCTTCCATTATCTACACCACTTATCCTACTAGGTCACAGGGAACCTGGAACCTATCCCAGGGAGCATGGGGCACAAAGTAGGGTACATCGTAGACGGGGTGCCAATCCATCGCAGAGCACATACACATACATACATTCATACATACATTCATACACTACGGACACTTTGGACATGCCAAACAGCCTACCGTGCATGTCTCTGGACTGGGGAAGGAAACCGGAGTACCCAGAGGAAACCCCAGCAGACTGGGGAGAACATGCAAACTCTGCATACAGTCGAACCCCCAAACATGGAGGCGTGAGGCGAACATGCTAAAATTGTCTTTCATAAAATGTAATAAATTTTGTGTTATAAACATTTTTATTTAACTTTTATTTATCATTTAAAATGAGTTAAAAATTTAATTTATTATATCAGGTGATTGCATATCACTTTATTTGCACAATTTGTAGACAGATTTTTTTTTTCATATTGGTGAATCTCTTTACTTCTGAGGGCCTCTGCCGCTCTTTTTATACCCACTCATGTTACTGACGTGTTTCCAATTAAGCTGATTAGTTACAAAATGTTCCTCCAGCTGTTTCTTTTCATTTACTTTTCCAGCCTTTTGTTGCCCCTGTCCCAACATTTTTGAGATGTGTTCCGGCCATCAAATTTAAAATTACCTTATTTTTTCCTTAAAATGGTGCATTTCCTCAGTTTAAACATTAGGGGGTTTAAACTAGGGGGTTTAAACATAGGGGGTAGGGGGGTAAGGCGGAAACCTTTTTATTTATTTATTTATTTATTTTTACACCAAATAAATAAACACATGCAATCTCCCAAAACCATGTGGAATAATGTGTTATGGTCTGAGGAGACCAAAGTTGACCATAATACCAAAAGATATGTTTTTCACAAAAAAAACATAGCACATCACCAAAAGACACGGTGAAGCATGGTGGCGGCAGCATCATACTTTGGGGATGTTTTTCTTCAGATGGAACTGGGGCTTTAATCTGGGTGGAGGGAATAATGAATAGCTCCAAATACCAGTCAAATTTGGCACAAAACCTTAAGTCTTCTACTAAAACACTTAAGATGAATATGAATTTCACCTTTAAGCATCACAATGACCCGAAGAAAACCTCCAGATCAACAAAGGAATGGCTTCACCAAAACAAGTTCAAGGTTTTGAAATGACCCAGCCAGAGTCCAGACCTAAATCCAATCAAAAATCTGTGTGGTGACCTGAAGAAGGCTGTGTACAGGAGATACCCAGCCAATCTGACAGAGTTCGAATGCTTTTACAAGGAAGAATGGCAAAATATTGCTACGTCAAGATGTGGCAAACTGATTGACTCTTACCCAAAAAGACTGAATGCTGTGATAAAATCTGAAGGTGCTTCAACTAAGTATTAGTTTAAGGGTGTTCACAGGTTAGTGTACCTTTTTTTTTTCACTTTAATTAATACGTTAAAATTTCACAATAAAGAAGGTTCTGACATGATTTATCTCGGTTTAATGTTTTCACCTTTTTATATCCTCCATACATATATATTAATAACAATATTCAACAATTCAAATATCACGCTGTTTATTTAAATGTGTATAATAATATTTGTGTCAATTTATTAAGGCTATACAGTTTTTAATAATATAAAAAATTTACATTATTTGTAAGAGAAATGTTTTTGAGTTTGGATTAAAAGCGTTCAAGCGTTTTAAAGTGATCACACTAATAACAATTAAAAACTCAACAGTAAATATAATCACATATAGTCTATGAAAATGCAGATTCTACATTAATCAGAGGTAATGATAACTGAAGTCATCATGAATCAGATGCTTGAATAAAAAGAGAAATTGAGGATTTGTTCTTTATTGCTTTTTTATTTGTGTAGATTGTGTTATCAGGAAGGTTTGAGGTCAGCAGATGGAGCCAGAACACTGAGATCAAGAGCTGATCACGATTTCATCAGTGTACACGGAGTAGTGTGAACAGGTAATGGTTTCATTTTAGACAAATGTTAATTTGAAATATAAAATATCTCCTGTCTAAAGAAACACAGGCGGTGATGTACAGACAGTAAACCGCAGTTTACTAAAATAAACAAATAAGCAGGGATCCTGTCATCTACAGGGATTTACAGAACTATATAAATAAATGAATAAAATAAATAAATAAATAAACAAACCTATATGTACAGCTTTCTGCTGGTATTAATTAAAAAATAAATAAGCAGGCTGATGGTCCACTGCAATCTACAGGTGTTTATAGAACAAAATAAATACATTAATAAATACACAAGTATGTAGGTAAATTAAAAAACAAACAAACAAAACATTAAATAAACAAATGTGCACTAGTGTAAACTGGTATTAATTATTTTATTATTTTATATTAATTTTATTATTTTTTTTAAATTAACAAACAAATGAATGAATGAATAAATAAATAAATAAACACATAAACACAAATAAGGAAATGAACATGTACTGTGGTAACAAATTAGTGTTTATTAAAATGGATTAACAAATAAATAGCTAAATAAACAAAACAAACAAACATGTACCGATGTATACTGTACTGATACATGTACTGATGTATACTTAAATATATCTAGAGTATTTAAATAGAAATTTCCAAACAAATATAAATAAATAAATGAACATGTACTGATGCTAGTGATGTTTTTACAAAAAAAGAACAAACAAACAATAAATACACAATATAAATAAACAATATTGCACTGGTGTATTTATTAAGAATAAATGTTTAAATAATTAAATAAATGCAGGACTTGTTGAGTAGGTTGAAAAAAATGTATGTTATACAAAAATACATATTTATAGAAATATTTTCTCCTTTTCAGTGTTTACAGAACTAAATAAATAAATGAATGAAGATGTACTAAAGTCCGCTGTTATTTATTAAAAACAAATTAACAAACAACAAAACTGCTTTTATGATGTCTGCTGGTGTTTACTAACAATAAATAAACGAAAATAACGAAATTATTTTTTATATAATGAATGGGACAAAGATTTTGCCAAATACAATGACAATGACTTAGAAGAATTAGAAGAAGAAAAAAACCACACAAAGCATACAAATGTATACACCGATACACGGCCGATTTATTTTAACCGGAATCTTCTTCACCTCCATCTAGCCTTTTATTTTCTTTCTCTTTTCTAATTATGTCATGACAAGTATCACAACAAGGCCTTTATGATGCTGCCTGTGACTTGGCAATAACATGTCTTGTTGGAAATCAAGGTCTTTTACAAGAAATTATACATCAACTGACTTTATTTTTGAGTCATTTGTTCCATGACACGTTAGTACACTTATCACATCAGCACTGGTTTGTGAGAATGTCGTATATATATCATGTATTGTAGAAGCGCCTATGAGAATCGTGATTATGATATTTTATGTCACGTAGCTCAACCCGATTATCAGTACATGTCAAACAATTAATGTTCAGAACGTGTAGACACTTGCGATGCGTGACCCTGACCGAGATAAAGTGCTTACTGAAGAATGAATGAATGCGTTTGTCCTCCTGCATCTTTCTTGAAGATCAGATAAATGTTTTGGTCTGTAAGCTGTGTGGTGTATAGCGTCGGTGAATCGTTCTGTAAAGCGGATTTGCATCAGGCTGTGCAGTTTGATCACTATTTAACCCCCACGCTGCTGTAAATCATTTCGGGTGGCATCCCCTTCGCTGACCTGGTGTAAGTGTTGTATTGTGAGAGCTTTGTGTTTAGTGCGTAGCTGTAATCCAAGTCCATCTGTGTCCTAACCACGGTTTCATCATCGTTTAAAGATCTACCAACTGTAATATTTCAGGAGAATCTCCTCAGGGCTTTATGGCTCTTTCAGTTATTCTGAACTGTCTTTACACACGCTTTCAGTTACTGGGAAATATTGACATTTCCTTTTTAAAGCTTAATGATAACACATGATTAGGAGGTAATTCAGACCTCAGTTTTAACACACGTTAGCCACATTCACACAGGATTAAATGTACACGGGTGTACACCTGGGGTCATTTCCTATAGTACAGGAGCTCCTCTGTGATTTTATTTCCCTCTGGATCGGCCATGTCTGTGTTTCTCTCTGTCTTTCTGTCCTCTCAGAAATTGACAGATCTACTGTTTTTCACCAAACTCAGCTCTCGTCTGATCATTTTAGTCTCGATACACATCCTGATATGATTTCTATGCAGATGCCACCTCGTGTTGGAGAAAAATATGTTTGACTGCTGCCATACTTATTCTCGTAGTGTGCGTATCAGTGCCCCTCCTACAGATATGAAACACTTCCCGAGTCATAGAATGAAAACGGGATGATTAGAAGAGGCACTTGAGCATATACTTGGTCTGTGCAGTAAAACCTCGAGTACACATGCTAGCTGGGAAAGCGTTTTCAGCAAGAGAAGGAAAATAAACTCATCAATAAAAGCGAGATCCTGCAGGCTGATTAAAGGAGCTGTTATAACTGCAGTTACAGGTTTAAGCGTCACTTTCTATTCACATACGCACAATATTGTCACGTTTCAAGGTTGGAGTTCGGAAGCAATCGCAGATTTTCAAAATAGTTTATTAAACACACAACAAAACAAAGACACTAAGACAACTTGGCATACTACTGTGGCAAAACTAAACATAAACTAACAAGATCAAGAAACACGGTAACATGGAACACGGTGGTCTAAGACAAACGAAAGACAGAGAAACAGTGCAGACAGTGGCTATATATAAATGTGCTCATTAATAGAAACGTGAATCAGGTGCAGGTGTTCATGCAGTGCAGTGCAGTGGCTGATGGGAACTGAAGTCCACTGTTACCTCCTTGATATATGACAAATATCATCAACTTTTACTGTTCTATAATTAATGCGTAGCTTGTAATCATATGACCACAAGACACAAACATCCAGGTTTGTAGAAAACAACCTTCTGGAAACTCACTCCTCCTCTGGTCATTTTATCGCTGTCCATGTGCGTAGTGGTTAGCACGTTCGCCTCACACCGCCAGGGTTCGATTCCCGTGGCTTTGTGTGTGCGGAGTTTGCATGTTCTCCCTGTGCTGCAGGGGTTTCCTCCCCCAGTCCAAAGACATCCAAAGGCATGTTAGGCTGACTGGCGTGTCTAAAGTGTCCGTAGTGTGTGAATGTGTGTGTGATTGTGTCCCTGCGATGGACTGGCACCCTGTCCAGGGTGTACCCCACCTTGTGCCCTATGCTTCCTGGGATAGGCTCCAGGTTTCCCAGTGACCCTGAAAAGGAGTAAGCAGTTGAAGATGGATGGATATAATTAAATCAATCCTAACAAAAGAAAAAAAAATGTTCAAGTCTGTTCATATGTAAAGATTTTCAGTTCTGAAAATAAATAAATAAAATGTATTAAGTTTCAAATAAATTTAATACGTTTCCAAATCCATTTCCAATCTTTTCTGTATGTTAGTGTATCTGATATCCTATGTGTTTACTCCGATCCACTAGTTGTGGGTAAAATTTATGTTGTCAAACTAAGACAAATTTTCCATGATTTCACGTTAACATAATGATCAGCTATTATTATTATTATTATTATTATTATTATTATTATTATTATTATTATTATTGTTGTTGTTGTTTATTCTTGTCTGTGGAGGCAGGGGCTTGGACGAGCGCCGATTTGTGAATGGAGGACGGAGCCGGAGAAGGCGAGTGTTAAGGAGGGCACACCTGTGCGGAATTTTTACTAATGAATATTCTCTGTTGCAGTGAGGTGAAGCTAGGATAAAAGAGGGAAAGATGCTCGCCTCGAGAGAGGGAAAAGGACACCAAGTGAGAACTGAGAGTGTGTGAGTGTGAGAGACCCGAAAGAAAAAGTAATAAAGCACCGGAGTGTTAAGCCTGCTTCTGTCTTCCTTCTCCTTGATTGACTTCTAAGGTTGTCACATTGTCATTTGTATCATATTTGTCTAAATATTTGTCCTCTGCTTTTATGTGACATCACATTGCTTTATCAGTTCACAGTTTTTAAAAGTTTGTTTTTTTAAGCTTTGACTGAAATCCTCCTGGCCAGAAATGCATAAATACTGACATAACTTCTGGACTTCACCTGTACTACTGAATTCTGCATTGTGATTGATCAGAAGTGTTGATTAGTTTTCTATAACAGCAGCTCTGAGCGCAGGTTTACATTAATGCGCTCATTCTAATACGTTATCGTTTCTGTAATAACAGCTCATTCACTGATAATAAATGGATTTTTAAAAATAGTTGATATGGTGAAGTGTTCTATAAGTTTATTTAATGTTTATGGAAGGAGTCTCCAGTGTCAGTGCTTTGTAACAGTCAGAGGTAAAGCTATAACTGTAACACAGCTGTAACTTGCTGTGGCGTAAGAGGAATAAAGCGCATGATGTTACAGGAAAATAGGCAACTTTGAGGTAAACATAACTCTGCTTCACCACACCACCCTGTTGTTGCTTATTTTACTGTAACCGCACAACACACGCAGTGGTTTATAGCGTACACGTATAGTAAAACTTGCACTCAGATCTTTCTCACTTTATACATTTGATATTTGTGGGTTTTTTTACGCTTTGAAAGAAACTCGTTGCACACGTCCAAGCAAGTTACATAGGAATAGATGACTAATCCGTTTAAAGTTCAGAAGAAGTGAAATCAAAGTTAGATTAGATAAGCATGCTGAGTAATCTGAAGTGTAACTGGGAGTAAGGAATGTCGCGTGTTGAGATCAGGGTGGTTCTGGCGCCGCACTCCTTACAGGCAGTTAAAACTGTTATTTTAGCTCATGTATTATTGATGCAGACATTTTGTATTATCTATATCCTCAGAGATAGAAGGTTGATGTGAAATGGTAATGGAAATTCACTGAAATGTTTGTGTGGACATTAGACTTAGCATTTTTCTTCTGGAAAGCTGTCCGGGTCAAGATTTAGACATTCAGACATTCACCCTAAATAAATTTGTTTTGGTATAAAATGTGAAATTTGACACAGACCTGAGCTCAGGATCAATCTGAGAATGTTGTTCATGGTGTAGTTTTCAAATAAGTGTCATGTTCAGAATGGTTTATGGCATGTTTACCAAGGAATATAATTCATTAAAATTTTAAGTAGACCCATGGTATCTTGACATAAGAGTAAATAATAAATTTCCACTGAGTTTTTAGCATCATACACCCATGTTTTGTTGAGTTATGAAGGTGTTCCTGCATAAGAAAAATATTTTGAGCTTGGATTTGGCTAATCCTGAGGGAGCAGTTGGGCAGAAATGACCCATTAATGAATTAGAAATGTCCATAGTGTAACGGGTCAGATCATGTACAGCATGACAGCTGGGTTAAAGGATGTGCTACATATGAACATAATTTTAGTGATGTCTTTGTGTATACAGATGTAATTTTAATGGTTTAACTATTTCTGATTTATCAAACTATTACATAATGCCAACATATCGTCAACACACCCTAAGATATAAATGTATATGGCATAAAAGACGGGATTTACTCACCACCCAGTCTGGATGAGTATTACACACAGTGCTGTAAAAGGGTGTGAACTAAAACCCACATTAAAAAGATGAAATTGTCTATTAAATTCATGTTTTATGGAGCCTTGTAAAAGTATTACAGTCCCAACCCCGCTTCCCCCTTCCCCCGTAACCCCGCCCCGGCCCCCCCAAGAAACTTTGACATATTTCATAGTGCTACATCCTGGAACAAAAATTGATGTAGCTAAGATTATAACTCTTGAACACTGATACAATCGACTTCCTCTACCTTAGTATTACAGGCTGTTTCATGTAGATTCATATGGAAATCTCATTCTGTCGGATCAATAAGGAATCTCATTCTGTCGGATCAAACCTGAAACTCTTCTCCGAACATAAATTACCTTGGAAAGTTTTTATATATACAGTATATATAGAGGTAAACTGTAATCAGACCGTTTTAACTGAAAAGTTTGGTAATACTTTATTTGAAGGGTACCTACATATGAACTTTATAACACACTTATAACCTTTACATTCATTCACTGCAGCACGTTCATCCGATTACCAGTTAACACTTAGTTTGTGCTTTTGTTTTTCTTTTTTAGCATTTTTAGTATAGTGATTTAACTTCTGCTTTAAGGCTTGTGGACAATCAGTTGTTTCTTTATTTTCACAATATAATGTTAATATATTTTTTAAAAAATTCCTTTGCACAATGTATAGTATAGCTCAGATAGATACATTTAATACCTTTTTCATAGCCTTCAATTTGCACAATGTTTGAAGGACAACTTTGGGAAGAATGTGAAATAACGTTTGTTTTGTTTTTTGAAAAAAATACAGAAAATATAAATTAGCCTTTTAATCCAACTTATCACTTAATCGAATAAATAATCGACAGATTAATTGATTATCAAAATAATTGTTAGTTGCTGTCCTAGTTGACATATACTTATTTCAACACATCCCAAAGCTCATACGTGCTCATATGGTATCTAACTGTCTTTTGTCTCCACTCCTAATCTGAGATATTGCATACAACTATAATGTCACCTGACAAGATTTGACAAAGATATTTTTATAAATTATCTAATGTTGCTTAATAATAGATTTATGTAATGTTTATGAATGTTTTATGAACTGGAGCCCTTTTCTCTCCACTCCTTTGGGACATATTGCATAAAACCTGTAATGTCACCTGACGAGTTTTGACATAAGCCTTTCATAAAGCCTCTAATACTGTTTTATAAGAACTTACTGTAATGGTTATGAATGTGTTATGAGGTTAATATGTAGGTACCCTCAAATAAAGTGTTACCAAAAGTTTTAACTTTAAATGCGTTCATGTTGTCAGAAATTCACCAGTTTTAAATTTGCTTTGATCTGGAAAATATATGGGGTAAAAATCTGCCTAGATTAAAAATAAATAAAAACAGTGATGATTGATGGAAACATCCACAATTAATAATAATAAATCCGTCTTTTATGAAGCTATTTCAATTTTGTTTTATGTTATTAAATAAATACAGCAAACCATTCTGTTCTTTGGCCTTAGACTTCTTTCTTCTTTTACTGTTTTTTAATTATTCTTTCTTACTTTTATTAGCATGAATTCCAGAATTATTGACACCCTTCATGAACGTAAGTAATTTATATTGAATAATATTAATTAACAATAGAAGACATTAAACATTTTCATCTTTATAAACTTTATATATTTTTTGGATAATCCAATGATTTGGATTAGAGAAGTAGTAACATTTTTATTACTTTAAACATGATACATTTTGTACCGTATATCTTCCTAAAGGGTGGCAATATTTTTGTAGTTGGCCTTATATCTAAATTGATATAAAAACAGATTTGTGTTGGCCAAAGGTGGAATTGCTCATTCACCAACTGCAAATATCACGTGTGTGTGTGTGTGTGTGTGTGTGCGTGTGTGTGTGTGTGTGTGTGTGCGTGTGTGTGTATTTAGGAGGTCATTATATATTGGCAAACTGCTTTGGAATTCATTTGCACTTTCTGTTCCTCATAATCCATGAGATGTACAAGATAAATTACGTGAACAAACAATCTGACCCAACACACACACACACACACACACACACACACACACACACACACACACACCCCCCCCCACACACACACACAGGTGTTTACAGTTTCCCTTTTCTTTCTCGGGCAGAAAGGGGAGTCGGTTGAGAACTCTGTACTTGCACAGCTGCTCAGTTTGACTTATTGCTCTCACTCTTTTACAGTAAATATAAAGAAAAAAACCTGTGCAACTCTTGATGCCACTATTTACATTAAACCACTGTATTTATTTTCACAGACGATTACACACACACACATTGTTTTATTACTTTCGTGAATAGTAATTGAATCTTGTTCCAGAAATATGATTCAGTAATTTTTTTTTCCCAAAGCATGTTCAGATTTTTTAGTTTGTGTTCATGTTAATGTTCAGATGTGTGTTAATGTTCAAATTTGTGTTCATGATTTTCCTTAATGCTAATACATAACAGCTTTTCCTCAGTAACATGGAAGCTGAACACTGACTGTATCCAGGGCATGCGGTCATCTAGTTTTAATTTTCATGTACACTTTAACAATTTTAAAACCAATAGCTTTCTGTGTTTTATAACACTTGTCCATTTTTCAACTCATTTCTAAGAAAGTAATTCAGAGAAGTCTTACATGACATTTTTACTGCTAATATAAAGGAAGTAAGAAGAAAAGCCCTTCTGCTACACCCATGTATCATCCTCTGCTGTGCTCGAGGCGATAGAGTGTTAAAGCTGCCGTGTGCACCTGTAACTCTGGGCATGAGTATGAAATATTCACTTAAAAATATTTGCTAGTTGTTTAAGAAGTATAACCTAATTTCAAGCTGTCATCAGCTGTGACAGATGTATCATTGGCACTGGTTCAGCTCTGTTCGCCCAGATGAAAGAGCAGGCTCGGCGTTTAGAGCTCTTCAGAAGACTTATCCTGAAATCACTGTGGCGCTTTGTCACGATCCACACTGCCAGAACTGTGAACAAAAGTGCAGCTTCCACTGAATCTAACTGATCTACACGCATCGTTAAAATGTAAATACTGTGTAATGTGCGTTCCAAAAACAATAACATTGAACACGAACACTAACACAAACATTACCACAAATCTGAACATGAACATTAACACAAATCTGAACATTAACACGAACATTAACATGACCATGAACATTAACATTATCACAGATCTGAACATTAACACAAACATTAACATGACCATGAACATTAACATTAACACAAATCTGAACATTAACACAAACATTAACATGACCATGAACATTAACATTAACACAAACATGAATATGCAGTGCTGCGTTATATATGTACAGCATTCATTCATTCAGCTTTAGTATCTGCCTGTTCAGAATCACAGTGATTAACCAATTAAATTAGTTATTAAATATTGCAGGCAGCTACAATTAAAAATAATAACTGTGTGAATCGGATAAAAACCTGTCCTGCACTAATCTCTGTTTAAAACTGATTATAAACTGGAGTGATGTAGCTGAGGTCACATCCGTAACCACCGTAGACACTGAGGGGGACACTAACCCCCCTTCCCCCAATAATCGGATATGGCCAAATTGTCCCCCCAATATTTGATATTTTTGATACTGCTCTGCTGCACTGAATTATGCACCGCTACATATGTTATTAGGATGAAAAAAATTAAAATAAAATTTAGGCACGTTTGCCTCAGCGGTTTAGCAACGCTCATCAATGTCAAAATGTTTGAAATGGCCAATCAAATCAAAGAGGGCAGAAGCCCGCTTCCGTTTTAATGGTGAAAGAATGCAAGGTAAGATGTAA
Organism: Ictalurus furcatus; assembly: GCF_023375685.1. Classification (NCBI taxonomy): domain Eukaryota; kingdom Metazoa; phylum Chordata; class Actinopteri; order Siluriformes; family Ictaluridae; genus Ictalurus; species Ictalurus furcatus. The sequence continues at coordinate 19,977,286 of NC_071256.1, read as the reverse complement.
GCTAAGTAGCTAGAGTTTAATATTTGACAACTGTTTTACGATAGAAACGTTAAACAACCGACAGTAATATCCAGGGATGCAAACATTTACGTGATTCATGTAATGTAATGTGTTATTGTCAATGTGACGAGACAAGAAACATTACCGGAGCCATTTTCGGAATATTAGGCAGAAGATGAAGAATGAATGTGTGTATATTGTGAATGAATATAATGAACATTACCTGGCTTTACTGATAGCCTTTCAGTAAATTCACTTATCTCAGAAAATGATTCATAAAACTAAAAGTGGGAGCGTTATCATCCAAAGACTTAAACTAGAACATGGTAAAACGTGTAGCTTTGACTCAAGTGTGTTTTTAGGTTGTGGTTAGGACAAAGTCATTTATGAAAATAAAAATATTTTATTTGCAAATCTAGTTATTTAACTATTTTTAAAAAAAATCCTTTTAATTCTCTTTTCTGGACAATAAATCCCAAATCATTGTATTTTAATGCTAGGCTGTATGTCAGGTCTGTGCTCAAAAAGTTAAGGAATAGTTCACCTAAAAATAAAAATTCTGTTATTATTTACATCCCTTTTTATTCCAAACCCAAATACTGTTAATTCTCATAACATAAAAGATGACACCCTCCCCCCCACAAACACACTACTTTGTACACTAATCGTAGTGTAGGCGGTTTGATTCCCAGCCCACATGACTCCACATGCCGAAGTGTCCTTGGGCAAGGCACTGAACCCCAAGTTGCTCACGATGGCAAGTTAGCGCCTTGCATGGCAGCTCTGCTACCATTGGTGTGTGTGTGTGTGTGTGTGTGTGTGTGTGTGTGTGAATGGGTGAATGAGACACAGTGTAAAGCGCTTTGGATAAAAGCGCTATATAAGTGCAGACCATTTACCATTACCATAAAATGGCAGAAGATTGTGATCATGAGCTTAAAGGTGCACTATAAAGGTGTCATAAAAACTATACTCCAAGTGGCCATATGAGATCTTTGTGTTGTATGGACTGCTTTTCTGTATAGCGGTGTAAGCATTCTTCGAAAGTCTCCTTTTGTGTTGCACTGAAAACAGCATATAGGTTTGGAACAACTTGATGGTGAATAAATAAATTTGTGTAAGTCATTTTGTCTGGCTGGCTGACGCAGTCATGTCATTTTACAGAGACATTATGACAATGATGAAAAGACAATTAAATTATCATTTTTTTCTTTGGGACAGCAGAAAAAAGGGTAAGCTGACAGGAACAGGAAAAAAGTTAGCAGTATATATACAGTGGAAGTTTTGTAATTCATATTTGGTCTGCTCGACTGTTTGGAACATATTATTAATTATATCTGTACATAATAAGATGAAAGGCTTGCCTGGGGGTTAGAGAGTGAGTACATCTGAAATATAATAAACCATCGAATCTAACTTGTTTTTGTATTGTAATACACACTGTATTACTTACTGTAGTTATTTTGGTCCTAAATTTAAAGTTATTGCATTGTATATATAACTAATGTGTATATATAAATATTCGGGCCTTTATTACATCGAGAACTAAAAGGGACACTTACATTTGTGACCCCACCCCCATCAAATGATTTGGTCCCCCCAATGTTCAGGATGTGGTTACGGCCTTGGCTGAGGTTGAGGAACTCTCAGAGTTCACACACCCTGCTGGTGTAAGCTACAGAAGATGCAGACATACACTGGCTTTGCATTACATCCCTAAAATGTATAAGTTTATGGTGTTCTGAGTGATGACACTTAAACAGTGATTTATTTCTTTTTCCACGACACAAATGAATTGAAATAATTCCGTTCGATTTCTGGTCATATCGGGTGCCAACCTCACGGGGGTTACTTGTCCAAAACACAAAAAGCATTTAGTTTGAAATGATGTAAGACTTGATGACATTATGCTTTCATGTAAGTGTTTACCTTTTCTACTAAAAAAAAAAAAACCTTTCCTTTTGAATAGGAAGTGAAGTTCTGCAATTCACAGAACGACTGCTTTCTTAATGGAACATGCTGAAATTCGAGAGTACGCAGGAAGACAATGATAGTAATCTGAGTGAGTCACTGACACACACATGCACACACTCTTTTTGTCATTTACAGCAAGGCTAGTTTCACTCTAAGGTGTCTTTTACACACTGTATTGTTTCTGTATTTCTGTGCTGACCCTCGAGTGAAAAAGAGAGAAAGACAGCTGTCGAAGTGTTACTGGTTAACCTGACAGACAGACAGACCTTTCTGAGGTGTGTATGTGCATGTGTGGTGTGTGTGTGTGTGTGTGTGTTGTGTGGTGTGTGTGTGAGTGCCGTGTGGTGGGGCTCTCCCTCTGTGCGTAGGCAGTGTGGGAGGATGTGTGGAGAGGAAACCGATCAGTGTTGCACTCCCCAGAGCTATGAGCCATTTCTTACTGTAAGTGTAAGTCTCTATCTTTTTTTTCTACACTTACTGTCACACAGTACTGTCACTCACACACACACACACACACACACACACACACACACACACAAACACAGATCACACCATAGTTTTACCGGCCGAGAAGCAGGAGCCGCAGATTTCGTGTAAAAAGAACCGAATCGTGTTGTCATGTTCATTCAGGTGTGGTTTTTAAGTCAGTAATAAACACTGTGTGTGTGCTGTTCTAGTAAAATACTGACTGATGGAGTTACTGATGCAGTTACCACCCCGAAAATGATTCTTTTCCTATAACAGCATGTCCCGCAAGTGTTTAATCCCTACACAACAACTTGCTATTGTTTATAATAGCTATCGTTTATAACTCTTAACTGTCCTCCTTCTCTCCTCTCTCAGAGACTGATGTCTCAAAACTCCTCCTCTCTAGCCGTCCCACAACCTGTCCTCTTGACCCTATCCCTTCTCACCTTCTTAAAACCATCTCTCCCACGCTACTACCTGCACTCACACACATCTTTAACACGTCCCTCTCTACTGGTACATACCCTACCTCATTTAAGCAGGCCCGGGCTACCCCAGTGCTTAAAAAACTGACACTTAACCCTGCAGACCTGTTTCCCTCCTTTTTCTTTCCAAAATCCTTGAAAGAGCTGTTTTTAATCAACTCTCCATTTTTCTCACACCAAGCAGTCTGGCTTCAAAAGCAATCACTCCACGGAGACGGCTCTGCTTTCTGTCACTGAAGCATTAGGACTAGCAAGATCAACCTCAAGATCATCTGTCCTCATCCTACTTGACCTGTATGCTGTTTTTGACACTGTGAACCCTCAGATCCTCCTGTTGACTGTCTCAGAGGCAAATCCTTCAAGGTTTTGTGGAGGGGAGGGGCTTCTGAAACTCAGCAACTCACTCATGACTTCTCATATCATTGCTATGCTGATGACACCCAGCTCTATTTGTCCTTCCAGCCTGATGATACATCTGTCTCTGCCCAAATCTTTGCTTGCCTGTCTGACATCTTAAACTGGATGAGGGAACACCACCTTAAGCTCAACTTGGCAAAAACTGAGCTTCTCGTCATACCGGCCTGCCCCTCAATCAACCACAACCTCACTGTACAGCTCAGCTCAACCACACTCAAGTCAACCAGGACAGCCAGGAACCTTGAAGTGACTTTTGATGACAGCTTGATGTACACAGACCACATTCCAACAACTGCACCATCCTGTAGGTTCATTCTGTATAATATCAAGAAAATCAGGCCCTATCTGACTGAACAGGCTACACAGCTACTGGTCCAGGCCTTTGTCATCTAAAAACTGGACTACTGCAACGCACTACTCTCGGGCCTCCCAGCCAGCTACATCCTTCAGATGATTCAGAATGCAGCAGCATGCCTCGTCTTCAACCAGCCCAAAAGAACCCATGTCATACCCCTCTTCATCTCCCTCCACTGGCTTCCTGTAGCCACCCGCATCAAATTCAAGGCCTTGATGCTCACCTACAAGACCTTGACTGGAACAGCACCCTTCTACCTCAAGACTCTCCTGAAGGCTTATGTTCCCTCACGCAATCTGTGATCGGTTAAGGACCAACGCTTAGTAGTGCCTACTCAGCTTGGCTCAAGGTACCTTTCCAGAATCTTCAAACTATCTGTCCCTCAGAGGTGGAATGAACTTCCAACCTCAAGCCGGACCGCAGAACCTGTCACTATTTTCAAAAAACAGCTAAAGAAAAAATAAAATATTTTATTGAGAAAGAAAACAAACTTCATGTCAAATAGCAAAAATACCATTCTCATTTTTTGTTATATACTTACATATACACACATACATACATAATGTAGAAAAGAAAAACAAAATTAAAGGTGCCACCACCCCCACCACCCGCCACCACCACCCCACCCCGGATCATCATGGTTAACCAATATCTATACCTGGTTATGTATATATTGTAAAACCCAACAACAGGCACAAAAAATTCAAATGGAAAGTGTCTGTAACTCCATAAAATATGAAATAAAGGGTAAGACCCACCTCTTCCATGAACACTTAACTAACCCCTAACGTGCCAACCCCAACATTATTTAAAAAAAAAAACAAACAAAAAAAACATCCTACTTTGACTGTTACACCTCTAATCTGCGCACTTTGCTTTTCTAGAACTCAATTATAAATCCTGCATGGTAGCACTACTTGTAATGTTCTCCACTTGATACATCCCTTTGCTTGTAAGTCGCTTTGGATAAAAGTGTCTGCTAAATGAATAAATGTAAATGTAAATAATATTTTATTTATTAAAGAACATCATATCATACATTTTTTTCCAGTTAATAGTCTTCGAAACAGGTTAGTTCTTGTTCTTGCTTACGTTATAGCAGCTAAAAACAGTCGTTCCCTCACCAGTTAATAAGACAAAAAATCATTAGGTTTAAACACACACACATGCACGCATGCGCATGCACACACACACACACACACACACACACACACATCAAAAACGTGAGTAGAAGGTTTGTTGTAAAATGTCTAAAATGTCCAGAAGCGCTGGACATATTTCAAGTTCTTTAATAAAGAAACTAAGAACAGCTTCACTTTTATAACTGCCACAGAGCAAACTAACAGGTTATAACCTGTTTTGCATTGCTCTATGAGCAATGCAAAAAATCATTAGACACTGATAGTTAGCATAAATATAGTGAACTAGCGAGCTTTAGTCCTTCCCGTTAAAACTTTAAACTCTCTTTATGTAAAGAAAGAAGCAGGAAGAGAGGAAAAATTCCCCAGGTAAAAGAAAAGCCCTGGATCCAACATTTTTGTTTTGTTTTTTTCCCTGTGGAGCTCTCTCATTTCAAGAGACTTGTCCACAATTTAATTTAAAATCAATTTGTAAAGTAATTCTTTTAATGGCAAATACAAACAAGAAAAACACTGAAATTTTAGATGAAATATATTTAATGTGCTACATTAAAAAAGTTCAGTGAAAATAAACTCTGACATATAAAGTATCAACATCAAAAATAACTGAGTAAACAAAACTGTACAAAAGAATCCTACATGAAAAACAAAGATAATCCATAAACGAATTCCTGTCATCGTTACGTAACAGTAACCACGCACATGGATCGAGATCCTGCTTTTTCCAGTGCTAATGTTAAATAAATTAAAACAAAGAGAATACAGTAATAAATTACACCCAATGTGTCCTGAGATCAATAATAACTTCAGTTCCTGCTGTGGATTTGGTGCTCAAGAAAATACACCAAAAGTTCAGTTCAGTGTTGTACGACCGAATTACTACATTATATTGAAAGCAAAAAAAAAAAAAGGACTTCTCTAAATAATAAATAATAAAATGGAAGTCTGACTTCTCTTTAAAGAAGTAGGATCAAAAACGATTGCAAACCAAAGATTGCATAACTATTTGCAGAATTTCTTATACCTCGATTTACAGCGAGTGTGCCTCAGAAACGGCGTACGCGGAAAACATTCACACAACAAAGCCCTGATATATTTTGTATATATTGTTAACAATTCCCTGATTGACAGCATTTCCTGAGGGAAAAAAGTCGATATTATTTTTCAAACAACAGCAATAACAGTGTACAAAAATGACATTTTCTATATTTCTAAAATCAGACACAAATAGTACTGAGAGTAATAAGTTAATATGAACTCAAAAACACACAAAACAAAACAAAATAAAACAAGTACCATGATGTAACTGATCGCCTTCACTCTCTGCCCAATGAACAGAAGGCTTAAGTGCAATTATTAAGTCTTTGGAAATGCTGTTTATGTATTTGGTGCTTCTTGGCTTGGTTTAGCTCTCGTGCTCTCAGGTTTTTTATGTTGTTTTTATGGCATAGACTACATGCAAACACAGACGATTTTTAGACTACTTCTGGGACTGGAATCTAAACATCCTTTCCTTTTGTTCCTCATTGTACTCTTCCTTCACCACCAAAGCGCACCACGCTGGCTCTCTCTTGCCATTGCCCCAGTCCGGAGGTTTTCAGCAGGTCAGGGTCCGAGGCTTTTTTGAAGTGGCTGGGTTTGGGTCGATCGTCCAGCTCCAGCCACCTCTCCAGAGCAGCATCGACTTCGATCTCCGATGAATTCTCTACGAGAGCTTCAGCCTCGGCGCTGACATCAAATCGCTCGAGGATCTCAGCGGCGTACCTCAGCTCGGGACTTTCAGGCCGGGAATTGGCGGTGCAACATCCCGAGCGACGGTGTAGCCTGAGGGAAAAGTGATGGAGGAAGCCACGGTGGCACAATGGGCAGCAATGTGGTCGCTCGCTTGAGCTGTGCATGCGGCGGTGCAGCTTCAGGTGGATGTATTGCGTGAACTTGGTCCCACATACTTTGCACTGGTAGGGCTTCTCTCCTGAGTGTAAGCGCAGGTGTGTCTTCAGGTTGCTGGTGCTGCTAAAACGCTTCTGGCACACCTGTGGGATAGTCAACAGAAGCAGTGTTTGTTATTTAACTCAAGCCTATTGTGCAAGCAGGCCATGAAGAAAAAGGTGCACCAAAACACGAGGAAGCCAAAAGCTTTATGACAATGGGCTCTTTATCTCGCCTTGGAATGCAGGGGGCAAATTAGACATGTTTATATCATGTGCGCTCAATCTTGGGCAAGAGGGTGCGTCATGTCTGAGATATAAAAAGAACAGGTTGACACCACTGTCATGCACTTAGGGATTAATGTACAACAAAGTCAAGGCATTAATTAAAGGTGCTTAAGGAGTAGGTGAAAGCACTGTACCTGCAGATAAACAATGCCTTGGGTGCAAGTCATCATGTGCGAATGACACACACCCACATTTCTACTCCTCTCACTTTCTTACAGATTCATAAACATTCTTATAAAATAATCCCTCATTACTCAGTTATGCATTCTCACTGTGGCATTTATTATACTTTCCATTAACTTTTATTTATTTATTTATTTTAATCGCTCTCACCTGACACTCATGGGGTTTCTCTCCAGTGTGGACAAGATGGTGTTTCTGTAGGTGTGCCAGCTGGGTGAAGCTCTTCTTGCACAGCGGACACTGAAATGGCCTCTCTCCATTGTGCACCCGCAAGTGCACCTGAAAAAAAAGACATATTAATTAGAACCTACTAGATCTTCATTAAGGTTACACCCCTTTGACTCACTCCAGAGAACATCTGCGTCACGCACCTTCAAGTTGGACAGCTGGCCAAAGGTCTTGAAGCAGACGTTACACTCGTACTTGATCTTTCCATTCTGTTTCTTTAGTGGGTACGGCAGGGACTTGTACCCTGGACCTTGTGGTGACACGGATGATGATGATGATGATGATGATGATGATGATGTCAGAGAGCTGATCTTTGGCATAGCAGCCAAGCTGAGGTTGATGGCCTCCTCGCATGGATGCTCAGACCCTGGGGAGTGCTTCACGAGGGGGTAGAGTTCGGGGGTGGCCGGGGCACCGTGGGGAGGTGATGTATTCATATGCCGCTCTTCCAAGCTGGTATGAGGATGTAGGACAGGATAAGGAAGATTAACAGGGAGTGGGCCTGGTTGAGTCATGGCTGAAAAGGGCAAGGCTTCACTTGCCAGGACATTGCTGTAGTGGAATGGTCCTCTGGGGGGTGGAATAGAGGGGACAGAAGGTGTGTAAGGGCTTAGAATGAGTTGGGGATAATGAGGGTCAAAAGTAGGCAAAAAATGGTAGGTGTGTGGCAGAGAAGGGTATGGTGTCAAGTCTTCCCTGGATTGGTAATAGCTCTGGGGATGCAGTGGAAGGTCTCGGTCAAGGCACGACTGAGAAACAAGCTTAGGATGTGATTTTTGTGCTCTTTCCTGGGGAAACTTCTTACTGGATTCCATCAAGTGCTGATCTGGAGTGCTGGGTGGCGTGTCCGGCTCAATGGCCTCCACGTCAATCTTTTCCTCAGCTTCCTCAACCTCGTCCTTTCCTTCCTTTGTTACCTCTTCTTGACTGTGGAGGCTGTAAGGCTGTGATGCCTGTTTGGGATGGCAGGTCCACTGAGGTAGGCAGTGCTTCTGGAGGTCAGCTTCAGTCACATCACCACCAAAGTGCTCTACGATGGAGAAAGCAAAAAGAACATCAGAGGCACAGCAACAAACAACATGGCCTTCACACACCTACTCATCGCCTTCTCTATCATGGCCTCACTTATGGTAAACGGCAGATGTTTCAGTTTTGGTTTGACAAGAGATATATTGCAACAGTTTCTATCTGATGTAGAGTCAGTACTGCTATCACACATCACCTTGATTACTAGTGTGTGGGAGTTCACGGGTGTGCACAACTGACTGCGTGTGTGTTTCAGTGGGCGTGTGTGTATGAGAACACAGAAGCCAAGAGTAGCAGTCATACTTCTCGTTCAGAAACTGTGCTGACTCACCATGTCAGCAGATGTCTCTAACCACAGGAAAAATCCTTTATCACGACCTCAGCTTCAGCAGTCACTGACACATTTGACAAGGAACTAAGATGACAGTGGAAACCACACGATCCCATCCACACTGAGCAGGTAAACAGAAAACCACTAAGCCACAAATAAAATGTGACTCAAAAAACTGCCAAATCATGGAGTATGGCCTCATCATCATCATCTCTTACAGAGAGGGGAAGGAGATTTCAAAAACAGATTATTGCCCTGTGGTCGAGGCCTGCTTCCTCAAACCTGATGTGAACAAATCCTTTACGGGCAGCCTGCACCGTCAAACAGGAAAGTGAAAATGGTCAACCAGACGGAGTTACCAAACGCAAAGAAGAAGAAAAAAAAACAAAATAATATGCATGTTCTGGACTAAATTATATTTTCAAATCTAATTGATGACCCCTGCTTTAGGAATTCCCTCAAAATTTCTATCATAACAATCAAGTATTCACATGCTGATGCCAAGCCATCCTCAGATGACTTGAAAAAATTCCAGCCCATCAATCCTGCCACACGCTGTTTTTTTTTTTTTTTCATTCGTCTGCCCAGTTACTACGAGCTGTGGATGTGACTTAACACTTTTTTTTACTCATTAGACTTCTCTGAATCTCAATTCAGGAAGTAAAAGTTGTAAACCAACCGACGTGACGTGAGACTTTTCAGAGAAAGAAGCTTGAGGAAAGTCAAACAAAGCTTGATGGGAAAAGCTTCCTGTACAGGGACGTTCCAACAATTAGATGTGATTGTGTAATGAGAGCGAGCGAGAAAGAGAGAGTCATCAGCTCAAAAGTCACACCATACGTTTGCCAGCATGGAGGCACAACAGTAAATATGTGTGTACAATACACACACGCACTCTCTTTCTCTTTCTGTCTGAGCAGTGAATAGAGCAGGAAACAGACGCACTAAAGGCCATTGTCTGGCAGGATGTCTCAATGTGAGAAAGATATTCTTTCAAGGTTTCACCTTTGGTAAAACATAACACCCATTTAAACACTTTCATTTACAAAAAAACAGGACAGCATGGTAGAAACAATAGCTGTGACTATTCTTTGTGTGAGGTGATTTGTGTAAATCTGTTTTTCGAAGTAGACGACGATGAGAGCTGCATTTACCTGTAAGCCAACCTGCTAATGAACCCCTACCTACACAAACACACACATCAGCTGATCAGAGATACACAGATAATCCAGACAATGGCTAGTGGAAAAACTGACTAGTGCCATGACAGTGCATGCTATTACATTGCAGAGAAAGTACATAATAAAAAGAAAAGTTAGAAATTCTACGAGAGAATGAGAGGGAACTACGGATCGCCTTTGAGCTCTAAGATGGAAGACAAATCCTACAAAACGATGAGAATACAGCTGATTGAAATCTGAGATCCCTGAGGAATCCCGATTATATTGTATATACTATACAGTATTTACTCACTTGGTTTCATGCTCTCCGTTTGCTCTTCCGCATGTCCACACAGCCTTTTTGTGAACTCCTGGCTATACCACACGAGCAGCTCTCTCTGTGGATCCACGGGCCTGATGGTGTAGAAGAAGACTTCGCGCCCGTTCTGACACGCCACCAGGTTCTGTTCAGACGGGGAACGCGCTGGGTTGACGAAACGCATCCAGTTGCTGCGCTGCACGTCATATCCATCAATGAAGTGGTGAAGCTGCCCGCCGGAGTAAATCTGAAAGACAAGAAGTCAGATAATGGTTATTGGGAGCATGAATAAATATAACTTGGTCAACATAGTGGCATAAAAATGCCTCTTGATAAAAAATTTTTTTAAAAACTCCAAAAAGCAAAAGTACAGCTCTTTGCTTAATAACATCTTTGCACTTGAGATAATAAAATAACTATATAATTATAAATAATTACAGATATTTTATAATTATATAAAATACTTGAACAATTTATAATATATAAAATATACGACATAGAAATTATATATAATATAAACATATATATCATAAATATGCTTTTATTATTATTATTATTAAGTATAACAGCGAAGAGAATGAAAAGGAGAACAGCCAATCAAACGGGTAAGAGAAATAATAGAGAGAAGAAAGAAATCTTAGCCAAACAACCAACACAATACATTAAAAAAAGGAAACACACGACAATTTTCAAAAGTAAAACAATAAAAAACAATAAAACAATTTTAAAAAAGTCATACAAAATAGCTAATACAGAAATGACCTTTAGACATTTCTCACAGGTCTAATTTGAGAAATTTGATTAAATTAAGATGAAATTAATATTAAGACCTCCACTTCATTACCAAAAATCACTCCATATCACCACCTCCAGACATTAAATCAACCAGAGAGAGAGAGAGAGAGAGAGAGAGAGAAATCACAGAAATCAGTGACGTGGAAAAGTGAGTTTATTCACCTCTGCCATGTACGGCTTGCTCTTCATGCCCGTTCCTTCTTTCAGCCTTTCTTTCTGAACACTCAAGTGTGTTTGAGCGCGAGTATCTGTCTATCAGAGTGAGAGTGTGCGTGTGTGTGTGTTTCTCTTTCTGACAGTGGTATCAAATCTCCACTTACCTTTAAAAAGGCAAGGGGGCGGAGCCAAGAACAGAAAACAACAATGTTGCATGCTTCTACCTCCTCTCTCTCTCTCTCTCTCTCTCTCTGTGTGTGTGCGTGTGTGTGCGCGCGCACATGCGCGCAACACGTGTGCGCAGTGTAAGTGTTTGAAACTTGACAGATTTTCACACAGTTCAGACGCACTTACAAACAGACACACACACACACACACACACCTGAGTGAATATTAGAAACAGGAGCCGTAAGTGAACAGGAAGTTGGGACGGATTTTACAGGAAATAAGGGACGGAAAGGGCACTGGCGAGCCCTAAGGGGACTAAGTCAGAACTGGAAAACCCAGAGTGGCTCATACTCCCCTGTGCGTGCACACACACACACACACGTGCAAAAAGCAAAACAGATGGTTCATGGGAATGGATGAAAGAAATGTAATACTGTAATGTTATATCAAAATGAAAGTGCTGTACATACAAGGTGTGAATACAAATCTCTCTCACACACACATACACACACTTTCTTTCTATGAGCTCGTGTGTGTTGTGATATTAAGTGTTTTGCTATATGTGTCAGCATTTTGCGGCCACGCCTGTTCAAGGACCCACACTTACTAAAAAGTTCTCTGGGGACTAAATGCATGATGTGTTTTTCTCTCGACACTGCGAAAGCCAACCAGGAACCTACACTGATGCAGATAAGATCAGATCTCTGCAAAGTTCCTATGTATTTTCCAGCTAAGCCCGGAGCACTGTGTATTCCTGCACGTTTGAACGGTGCGCATGAGCGCATGTGGGCGCTTCCTCAGAAATTCCTTCCTGAACAAGTCTAGCTACATTGTTCCCAGTGTGAGTGTGCATAAACAATGAGCATGGTTGCCACAAGTTGAGTTATACTTCCGGTCTAAATGCATGGCCTCACTCACCCTCCAAAAATATTTCCTGTTGGCATGAGGCGAGACCTCGTCTTTGGCGTAAATCTCACCCTGCAAGGGGCCGAAGCGTGTGCCCCAGGGGAGATACTCCTTACTGAAAACACCTGTCACCTGGAAAAAAAAACCCCCACTTAATCAGTCAATCAATACATCAAGTTCTTTCCAACTTTAGAATCGAAATACACTGCTATAAAATATCATTTTATTTATCTGAATCATATTTGGGCTGCACACTGATACACAGGTTAGCATTGCTGCATCACAGGTTACTGTCTTTATGGAGTTTTCTTCCCGTATCCACATGGGATTCCTCCAGGATTTCCGTTTTCCTCGCATCTCTCAAAAACACACCAATGGGTGGATTACACTAAATCCCCTCATGGTGTAGTATTCCCACCTCACACCCAGTGTTCCCAAAATAGACTCTCGATCCACCAAGACCCTGGCCAGGATAAATCACAACCCTAAGAGCCAGAAGATCCCTGAGTCCTGTTTGAGGAGAAGAACTTGTACTTCTACAAGAAATACACAGTGGTGTGAAACATCTGTAGTTGTCCTTTGACCTTGTGTCCCTGTTATCGTGCTTCCAAATGAATAACTGGTTTATTAGGGGTGTAAAGAAAAAATCATTCAGATCGGAAAATCGGTCCAACAGTCTACAACCTCAACGATTTACATGCCAGGAAAAGGATTTACATGCCAGCCTCTCTTTATTATCTCTCTTGATGTTAATAAGACAAAAAAACCCCACAGCTTTAAAGTGTAAACATCTTTGTCCTGAAGACTTTCCCATGGTGGAAAGTGTAAATTTAAATGAACTGAATCATATTGATGCCCTGTGATGGATTGGAGTCACATCCAGCGTGTATTCCTGCACCATGCCTAGTGTTCCCGGAATAAGCCCCGTATCAACCTCAACCCTGAGCAGGATAAAGTGCTTACTGAAAGTGAGTGAGTGAGTGAGTGAATCATATGCGATCAGACCTAAACCTAATCGTATTGGTACTAAAATGAATCATATTGGTGCTGAACCGAGTCATATCAGTGCTGAATCAAATCCTGTAAGTGCTGAATTGAATCATATCGGATCAGTAATGAATTGAAGCTTATTGAATCGTTATCTATGTATATACAGTCAGGTCCATAAGTATTTGAACAGTGGCACAACTTTCATAATTTTGCCTCTGTGCACCACCACAATGGATTTGAAATAAAGCAATCAAGATGTGATTGAAGTGTAGACTTTCAGCTTTAATTCAAGGGGTTTGACAAAAATATTTAACTAACCGTTTACGAATTACAGATATTTTTTACAGTCCCTTCCTTTTCACAGGCTCAAAAGTAATTGGACAACCGAATATAATCATAACTATTAGGATTATTTTTAACACTGGGATGAATAGCCTTTGCAGTCAGTGACTGGAACTCATGGAACCAATATTCACTCATGACCTCTGAACAGGAAGTTATCTGTGTGAAATATGGACAGGTGGAACTCGAGTGAGTTGAGGTGACTGAGCAGACCTAGATGTCCACTTTCCCCTTGTTCTGCTCCACTGACCTACTAACCCCAAGTGGGCTTGGTCAGCAACTCATTATCACCTTATTGGCTAAAAACAGCATGACAGTCAGACGGTACTCAACACACAATATCACAGATGTTTCTGAATTTTGTTGCTTACTTTGTGTTACATTTAGGAAGATGACACCTAAATAGGCAGCATTTATTACCCCAAATTTTTCTACCCAATTTGGTCACCTGCCAAATACCCCCACCAGCCAGCTCTCAGCTTCCATGTGATTCCTCCATGACAATGTCCACGATTGGCTAATGCTGCTCTGATTGACAGGGGAGAGAGATTATGCCCCACTTACCCAGACAGTGTGGCCAGTTTTGCTCCCTTGGCTCCCGTCATCATTATGCTAACTCGGGAAGCATTTAAGTGGGAATTGCCTGCTTCACATTCCCAATGTGTCTTTTTAAAAACATCTTTTACAACATTTGTTAGACACTCTTATCCAGACATTAATCTCATTTATACAACTGAGCAGTTGACAGCGATGGGCCTTGCTCAAAGACCCAGCAGTGACAGCTTGACAGCTCACATCCTTCTGAAGTGTAGTCCATCTTACATCTGAGCTAGCACTCCATTTAAGACATATTACATATAAAATCATGTTACATTGGAGGAGATGGAGAAAGGAGAACTGGAGAAGCTTATGATTAGGTTAGAGCTCAGAAAGTTGAGGTGGAAGGAGAAAAATTGTTTAAAAAAAAAAAACAGGAACAGTCAGGGCCAGGAGATGGGAAATGAGAGTAGAAGTTACAGCAGAATTGTTCGTTGTTAATCTTGCATAACTAATTGGTCAGTCTGTTATGATTAACCTCGGGGTGGGGTGGAGGGGGTTCAGTTGGAGGGGGTAGTGGGTTTGGGGGTTGGAGTAGAACAAGTGCCGCTTCAAGCTTCACTGAACACACTCCCTTCACTCCTCAACTGTCTTCTTCCAGGAACTAAAGTTAATCGTTAAGGCTTAACCTACTTCCTGTTTGTTTGTGTGTGTATGTGTGTGTGTGTGTGTGTGTGTGTGTGCCATGTGGGAACCCAAGCTGGTTAACGAGTACAGTATCCTCTAGTACCCTAAAATATTGTTCGGTTTTGTCCAGCTAGGCTTTTTATAAAGGTTACAAACTGTACTTTTCTTGTCACTGACAATTTCGTATAGTGTGTATGTTTATACCATTAAAAATACTGATGTACCTTTTTACCCTTTTAACATACCATGCCAGATAAAAACTACTGAAGGTACAAAAATGTCCCAACTTTACTGGTACAATGAGGAAATATACAGTTTGGTATATTTATATCTGAGAGTGTAGGTAGAACTAAACAGATTCCATTTCATAAATATATTGTTTATACAGGTAAAATTTATAAAGAACCCTTCAGGAACTCCTTTTATCTTCCACCATGAAGAAGACACCAGCCATGTTATGTTCTCAGATTTGGGGAATCAAATCTAGAACTGGAAAATGTCTGATGTTTCGAAAAAAGCCATGCATGAGAATTTAGCCACACAGCCCCAGACAGTTTCCCAGATCTCTATGTCTTTAAAAAAAGGAAGGAAGATCTGAACGGCGACACTTCAGGGGCTGTCCAAGAATCGGGACGCTCAGAGGATTGTGGGATTTCCAGGAAGAAGTTTGCATGCTTCACGAGCACCCAAGAGACACTTTCACAGAACAGATGAGGAGGGAAACCACTAGAGGAAAAAGGTCTGCTTTCAGGGAAGTGTGAAACCTGACACAATTGCTTTATGCATTACCGTCAAAGCGTTTTTGTGAAATACTAAAACGTGAGAACCTTTTGAAAAGGTTTTGTTTGCTAGCCTGTGAACGTCTGCATGAGCGAGGCAGAAAGGAAAAGGAAAAAGAAAGAGAAAAAGGGAAGAGAGAGAGATGAGTGGGCAGTATAGGCCTGTTCTGTGTTGTACTTAGTAATAATAATAATAATAATAATATTAATAATAATAATAATAATAATCTTGATTTTTAATTATGCAGCATTTTTCATTTTGAGTGTGGAACTTTCACACACGAACTGAGAGAAGTCTGTCTGGTGAAAGTGTGATTTTTTTTTTCTTTCTATGCAAAATATTAACGAGCATTGCTCTGTGTGTGCAGAGGTGTGTCTGTTTGGCATGTTTTTATATCTTGGTGAGGACCAAACGTCCCCAGAAGGATAGGAATGTCTGACGCTTTTGACTTTGTGGCTGGTTCCTATTAGTTGGTACCCACTATGTCAGTGAAAGGACCTCACAAGTATTGTAAGACAAGTATGTGTGTGTGTGTGTGTGTGTGTGTGTGTGAGGGTGTTATTTTCTCCCCAGACTTCACACCCTGACTGAACCGAGGACCGCAAATTCACACCATTTGCATGGCAAGACGAAAAAATAACCGAGGATGAGACAGAGGAACAATCTGCCATCTATTTTAGAAAATAATAAATTAGCAATGACGAAAGAGAGAGTGTGTGTGAGAGAGATAGCGGGTGAGATAAAGATAGATAGATTGAGAGAGAGAGAGTGAGAGAGAGAGAGAGAGAGTGTGTGAGATGGAGAGAGTGTGCATGGAGGAGGAAGGAAGAGAAGACAACCGCAGCAAAGAGTGAAAAAAAAAGCAAACACACAGAGGGCTGATAGAGCGAAAATAATCCAGTAATGTTAATCTGCTTCACATCATAACGACAATACGCTGAGCAGATAACGCACGTAACGATGAGTCTTCTGATCCTCTTTGGACCACACACACACACACACACACACACACAGAGTCCAAAAGCCATGCGTTGACACACTCATCTTTCTCAGTAGGTGATACAGAGAATGAAAAAGGTGGTGTGATGTGGATCAATAGTGAAACTCAAAAGAGTAGGAGAGAGTGAAAATAGAAAAGACTGTGTGTGTGTGTATGTGGGAGAGAGAGAGTGAATTGATGCAATTAAGGTGAATCAGTGGCAATGTCACCTGTCAGCATTTAGCTTCTCTGATTCCTGACTGTCACTGAGTGAAACTAAGCCTCACATACACACACACACACAAACACACACACACATACACACACACACACACACACACGCACACGCACACACACGCACACACGCACACACACGGCCATCAAACCACTCTTTGACTCTCAGAGCTGGAATGATATCTCAAATCTGATTGGTCAGACGTAGTGCAGTTGCAGTTTTATATGAATGCACTCATTCTGACACATCATCGTTTCTATAGTAACAGCTCATTAACAACAAGATATTTATTCTCCAGTGTCAGTGCTTTGTAAAAGCCAGAAGTAAAGGTGCAATGTTACGTTTTGCCACATTTTCAGGACAGAGGAGTTTACGCTTTTCATCAGGACTGCTGTACTCACCTCGTTGTCAGAGCCATACAAGAAGGCGAGGTTGCCAGGGATGGACGTCATGGCTCTGGGAAGGTTGAAATCAGGCTCAAACGGCTGATCATGGACAATGTAAGTGCAGTTGAGAGCAAAATCCACCTCACGCCACTTGCTCACATTCCTGAGACATGACTCCTGCTTCATCTCGTCTTCTGTTTCCTGATTCAGGGGCTGGGTTTGGTTCGCTCGGTTTGCTATGGTTCTTCAGGGCAGAGGTTCTTCTTTTAGCTTTCTGTGGTAATGCTAAGATATAAAAGGTTTAAATTTCATGAAAGAAATCCAAACAGGCTTTTATTATATCATGATTGAAAACCAATCATCTGTACTGATCACATGAAATACAGAATTCTTCTTTGTCCATAACATTATACGGTAGTAGCAACCAAATATAAATACAGGTGACCTGGAGGAATTTGGTAGGTTTGGTCTGTGACTCATTAATTTCATACACAGTGAATAGTTGGACTGCCAAGTCCAACGTGTTATGTGTCCAAATTAAAAAAAAAAAAAAAAAAAAAAAAAAAAGGTTGACAGAATGAAAAGTGAGCTCTGGCTGGATATGCAATACAGGGAAAGTACATGGGTCACAGTACTAGAGGTTTTGTGTAATCTGGCTCTATTGTTACTAATCACACTATGCCCTGTTGCCGTGCACATTCACAATCCACCACATTTTTCAGATTGGCAATTAGAAAGGGCGAGGACGACAAAAAACAAAAGGTGGATAAAGTCTCGGATGAATCACAAGGAAAGGCAATACAAAAATAGAGAAATAATCATCATATAATCACATGGACGACACTGACCAGGCCAGAAGATCCGGTTAAATATAACAGATTATGACTCTGACTTGTGATTGTCTTATGATTGGAATGAATAAGTGTTATTCATGTTCAGAATCCCATTTTCAATCTAATGACCTTGACATTATGCTAAAAAAAACAAATAAATAAATAAACCAGTTAATCTTCCATGACAACGCTGTTTTTCATCCATCCATTCATCCACAGGTACTTTTCCACTTACTTAACTCTCATTCAGTTACTCAATCGTCATTTCTTTGGTTACGTCATCCCTCATTCCTCTCTCTTCTTCAGTCACCAACACATCCTCAATCTTTTCTTCACTTCCTAAATCCAGTTCTGTTCCAGCCGTTTTTGTTTTGTTTTGTTTTGTTTTTGTTTTTCTTCCTCTATGCCACCTAACTGTCAGCATCTCACTCGTGCCAGGCTTTTGAACATCCGTGAGCATCCAATCGGGGAAATCCCTGTGGTCACGTGACTCAGGATTAGTCTGAAGAGGTCCAATTGGGACGACAGCAGTGCCAACTGAAACCGTAATGTTGCCTTCTTGCACCGTGAACGTGAGGAAAGAAAGAAAGCAGATGGTGGATCAGGGCTGTGACATCACACACTCAGACGCTTTTCCGTGCTCCATACTGTTAATGAACGATCTGCTTTCAGCCTCATAACCACCCCCCCACCCCCCCCTTCACAACAGTCTGACAGTTCACCCAGGCCACACACTCCTCACCTGACCTACATTCAGAAAACGCTGGAAATGTGTAGCAGGTCGAAGAGAAGATCTGTCTGCAGGTCGTCCTGCTCTCTCTAACACACTTCACTTTAGAAAGAGAAAATAAACGAAAGAGATGAATTCAGGCATATGCGGGAATCACTTCCTTCACGTATACTGTGATAAATCACTTCTCCACTTTGTTCAATACGATCTGTTTTTAAAGTAAACCATAATGCCACTGTTTAAGTCACTAAAATAATTGAAAACATATTTTTAAATGCTAAAAATATGGTATAAAAACATCCCAACACCGGTTCTCATTTTAAAATGTATAGACACGCCCCCATGTCTATCCAGCGTATAACTAAGGATAGATAACTTTGCTAGCTGGCTTTTGACTTCAGGTGGACGTTAAATATGAAAATATAAGGAATATATAATAAATAAAGCATTTTAATCGAGATGGCACCAATCAGTATCAGTATCAGTACCAGATATGGCAGGAAACATATCAGATATCAGATCTTGTAACAAATGGCAAAGATTGCATTTGGATTTGGAAAGAAAATGCATTTTTGGAAGTGGAAATGTTTATATATATAGAGACGTGACATTAAATGATATTTTATTATATATTTTGTATATTATATTCTATTTATTTTGATTGTATGAAATGTATGCTTTATACATTATTATTATTATTAATCATATTTAGAATGTAAGTGATTTTGTGTGAAAGAGTTTAACTGTGAAGTCCTTCCGCTTATTAGTTTTTAAAGAAAACAATATCGGATGTGTATGCATATCAGCTGATTTTAGCATATTTGTACTGTATTTTATCAAGACAACCTTGAACAACAGTAAGACACTCCTACACATCAAACAGTGCATGGCATCAATTAGGTCAGATCAAATATTTAATATATTTATGATACAATAGATTTTTTTCATGCAAAATTCACAGGAGCTAAACTGAAATACTCTGGGTGTGATGTCTGTGTCATTCTTCACATGCTGTAGCACATGGTGTCAATAACTATGGGGTTTCCTTGGTGGTGTTTTTTTTTTGTTGTTTTTGCCTTAAGCTCTTGTATTTTGCACTTTAATCACGTGCAATCACAAACTGGAAATGTCACAGTAGTATGAACAGAAGTATTTTTTGGTATGGTTTCGTTAAGTGTAAGTTCAATGTAGAGCGGAGAAGCCAGCAGAGATGGAACAGAACAACTGTAAATACTGTTCATACTGTAAATATGAACAGCATGAAATGGTGGTGGTGGTGGTGGGGGGGGGGGGGGCTATTTAAAAACAATAACAACAACAACAACAAAGTGTATTCAGGTTTATTTTCAGATTTATCACCCATGACATGAGCACACGCCTTTTACATTCAGTCATGCAGTTAAAATGATACTGAATGAGTATGTGTGTGTGTGTGCCAACTCTAATCCGGCCTGTTCAGTGAAACGGTCACTAAATTGGCTGCCATATGGCTCGTGTGGAGGAAGTGTGCCGCTTGTCCTGCTGCGCTAATTTCTCTAATTATCAGACAGTCTGGGAGTAGGCTTAGGACCTCACGGCCGGACGGGTCTCAGCTGGTGGTGCAGCAGAATCTGCCACGAGATCCGTACCAACTGAAACACAGTTGAGATGGAATACAAGATTGAGAAAGATATCATTTGTCACCATTAATTAAACTTCAAGATTTCTTTAGAGTAACAGTCTTTAATTTAAGATTTTAAAGCTTTTTTGAAGACTGCGAACTCAAGAGAAGCTAAAACAAAAGACATATTTACCACTTAAATAAATTAAACAAGTATAGCCTATATATATATATATATATATATATATATATATATATATATATATATATATATATATATATATATATATATATATATATATATATATATATATATATATTAGCCTATGAATTTTGCCCAGCAGTGGACCCATGGACGTCTCAGTCAGTCAGTGATCACTGGGATAACGTGTAATAATCACACTTCGTTATCGGTAAAGATAGTGTTTTATCACGTATTTTTCGACATTTGTAATAGTAACGTTACATTTCACAGCTTACACATTTATATGGAAATGCAGTTTAAAAAGAACTACTAAAACTTTTTGCCTTTTCAGATCAAGCAAGTTTCTGGAGAGACATGAATTGAGTCATGAACAAATGTACAAAAAAAAACCTTTATAAGAAACAAATCACCACAAACTAATCTGCTAATATGCAAACTAATTTGCATAATGCAAACGTAATGTTCTTAAAGCCCTGTTTAAACAGTTTATATAAATCACTCCATTCTCATTGTTTCCTAATCAGCTGTTTAGTCAAATATGTAATTTCCACCTGGAAACTCTTCTGACTGTATGACTGTACGGTGAACGAACACGGCAGAAAAGTTGCACCAGTTTTCACAATTGTTTTTTTAAATTATGCCTACCTTTGGTGTAAGGTTCTCTAAAGGTGTCATGTGGACTGATTATTCCGAATTAAGTGAGAAATGTATTAGAAGAGATGCAGAAGATTGTAAGGGTGTGGTACAAGAATTGATCTTACCTGGTAATTCAGAGGTAGTTCATTGGAAACACTTTAGAACAACACACACACACACACACACACACACACACACACACACAAACACGCACACACACACACACACACACACACACACACACACACACAAATACATAGAAAGAGAAAGAGAGTGATACAAGTGGATTCTTACGTATTTTCAAATAAAAGTGGTAATTTGGTATGAAGCATGTGAGCCATCAGCTCAGGCTCTTGTGTAACACTCATCACACGCCTCGGTCATGAGTGACCTCCAGCTCATGTGACCTTGGAATCAGAAAGAGTCAGAGGATGACCCATATACTAAACACTCAGATTTTACACTCGTCATGAGTTATTTCCATGATTAATGGTACCAGTTTGCTAATGAGGTACTACTTTCGGAAAGGGAAACCCTCTAGAGTTTGACATAGAAACTTTTAAGAATCTCCCTGATGGACAAACTGAAATGTTTTGTTTCTTCATCTGTCCAAACAGCCAAATGATTACTTATGAGAACACATTTATGTTAAAGCACTAGAAACGTGTCTCCGATGTCATCATTAATTTAAAAAAAAACAAAAAACAGCTTTTTTCTCATTGTATATTTTTGTTCGTTTCTTCAAAAGTTACATTCAATACTTTTGGCACAAATTCAATTCCATACATTTCAAGCATCAAATTTTCCTCCTGTACTGGCAGATGATTTTGCTTCTTTTGAAAACAAATGCTTCAAATTATGATGATGAAAAAACAATCTGCCAAAAGAGCAAAACGATTTAAAGCTACGAGAAACGAGTAAACATTTCTAGAAATAGGTTTAATAACCATATATTTGGTTTATAATAAGTAATGTTATAAAAAGTAATACTACAACCCCATTTCTTTCGCACTGCGAACTGTGTTCACAGACAATGAGTTCTGGAGGTGTCTCTGGGCCCATGCAGTGATTTCCAT
Organism: Ictalurus furcatus; assembly: GCF_023375685.1. Lineage (NCBI taxonomy): Eukaryota > Metazoa > Chordata > Actinopteri > Siluriformes > Ictaluridae > Ictalurus > Ictalurus furcatus. The sequence goes on along the minus strand of NC_071256.1, from coordinate 19,954,944 downwards.
TACAGAATCATGCCTGTTTTTAATACAGTGCCGCCTGAGGCCCCGAAGATCACAGGCATGCAATATTGATTTTTACCCGTGTCCTTTGCGCTCAGAGACTTCTCCAGATTTTCTGAATCTTTTGATGATGTTATGTAATGCAGATGATGAGATATTCATAGTCTTCACAATTTTACATTGAGGAACATTATTCTGAAATTGTTCCACAAATTATCGAGGCAATTTTTCGCAGATTGGTGAATCTCTGCCCATCTTTACTTCTGAAAGACTCTGCCTCTCTAAGATACTCTTTTTACACCCAGTCATGTTACTGACCTGTTGCTAATTAGTTGCAAAATGTTCCTCCAGCTTTTTCTTTTTAGTAACACTTACTTTACCAGCGTTTTGTTTCCCCAACTACCAACTTTTTTGACACGTGTTGCGGCCATGAAATTCAAAATTAACTTATTTTTTCCTTAAAATGGTACATTTCCTCAGTTTAAACATTTGTTATGTTTTCTGTGTTCTATTGTGAATAACATGGGTTTATGAGATTTGTAAATCATTGCATTCTGATTTTATTTACATTTTATACAGCGTCCCAACTTTTTTGGAATTGGGGTTGTAGATAAACTTGACTATATTGAAGACATTTTCAGTTTCTATTTGCTAAAAGAAAAAAGAAAAAAAATTGCAATGAAGTGAAAAGATTCTTTTAGAGGAACCAACTGACTTCTGTGTGCAGTATGGAGTGTATACATTTCTTCTGAATCTATTTTGGTCAAAACACTGAACACTGCATTCCTCTTTATCTTTTCATTCTTGGGTGCTCTTTTTTCTTCCATCTTTCTGTTTATATAGCAAATGTTAAGAAAGAATTTTATCATGACAGAGAAGCTCACTAATGAGAGACAAGTTGCAATGACTCTGCTTCGTGACTTTGGTTCAGCCACCAATTCATGTTCAACTATTTTAAACCTAACATCATTTCCTGAAGTGCAGTGATGCAAGATGGAAGAAGGTAAAGGGTAACACGACAAGTAAGTATACACAATCAAATCGGAACTATTTGCAATCTCTGACACTCAGTGCTTTAGAGCGAGGGTTGCTGGTTATCTGTTGGGGGTCAAAGATTACAGTTCAGTGCTGATCACCAGAAGGACATGGGCACAAATCAGAGGAACCACTAGCTGGGTTTTCATTGGAATTTCCAAAAGAATTTGGACAAAGTAATTGCAAATTTAGTCAGTCAACTGTGGTCACATGACAAACGTGATCCGTGAGAACAGTTTTTCTTCTGCATACAGAAAGATTTAACATTTGATGTTAATTTATTTACTCATCTACTCATACTAAGCACTTTATTCTGCTCAGGGTCACAGTGAAGGTTCATGCTTTTCTCTTTAAATAAATTGAGAAAAACTTTCATTTCTTCATACAAACAGCGCATGAGTTCCTCTGTGCCATATTTATGTTTAGATGTATCGATATACAGCGCTCAAACACATGACACCCCTACATCATCATTTATTCAAAAATAAAAAGTTTCCATCACTCCATTTCACAGTTCGTCTTTAACGATAGATAAACTTTTCTACCTCAACCAAGCATAGCATCAATTTCTGTGATATTTTAGAATTCTGGCCTTTTCTATCCTGTATCGTAAAAATAAAAAAATCCCCAAGACCCAGCTCTGTACTCTTAGAAAAAATGGTTTCTCAAGAGTTCTTTAGATAACTCAGCATTCTTTGTTTCCTTCTGAAGCTCTCTCTGAAAGGGACTCCCCCAGACAAACAAGCCGAAGACCCATTTAGAGTTTTCCCACCAAGAGTGTATAATTAGTTTTGGCTCCCACAAAGTTTTTCAGAATGACAGTAAAATTGAAAAAAAAAAAAAAAAACAACAACAACAACAACAAATCCCTGTTATTATTTTATATCAAGGAACTTTTCTCTTCCAATTGGTTGAGGGATGAAGGTGGTGAAGGTCTACTCCTCAGCCTTGAACTCCAGAACATCTTGTAATATGTTCATTGACGTTTAACTGGCGATTAAAATTGATACATGGTTTCATTCTGGTGAAATCAAACCACTCGTGAATAATTTTAGCGGTAAGCATGCAGTTGTTTTCATCGTGGAATGTGGGAACAGTTTGCACAGTATGGCGGTCCTGCTCCTATAACACGGCTTCATGTTTGTTAGCTCTTACTGCACCATGCAAAATAATCATGTTGAGACTGGAGAAATTCGAGATGCTCATTTCTGTGTTTTTTTCTGTAGCTGTACTTTTGTGGCATTTAGCAACTATTCCATAAAATGTCCATCTGCCCCCATCTCTTTGACTTGCGACCACTGTTCCTCTTTTTCTGATGTAGTTTTTCCATGTTTGACACAATGCTAGACCTCTAAACATTTCCCCTTGGAACATTAAATAATTGTTCAGCTTTGTTAACTGACCTGAGCTTCTAATCCAGACTCCAATATATTTCTTCTTTGGAACTCTTTGGAAATCTTATATAAGGTATTTATTTTAGACTTCTCTTATAGCCAGTCCACCTGATATAAATCATTACGCTCCCTTTTTCACTCAGTATTTTATAAGTGCAGCAAAGCAGCATGAAAGCTCTTTGCTTGTCCTCTCAAACCTTACAAACACACAAACACACCAACTGAACCTTATCATTGTTGTTTTTGAGGTGAAACCTGAACCCACTTCTGAAGAAACTTCTTTTCTTATGAAGCTATTTATGGACTGACATTCATTTTCTCCAAAATTGAAAATACAACCTGCAATTTAAAACTGGACAATCACGGTCTGGAACTCGGCCCACTTTCTAACCACTTCACAAACAAACAGGCCGTCCGACCATTCTTTATCAGATGCCGAAACTGCTGGGTGCTTCAATTTCTGAAGATGTGCTATGGAAGAAACATCTGGAGTGGAGATCAGCAGCCGTGTCTGTGCATTAAGTGGATTAAAGATGACGGTGAAGCAATTCTGCCACTCGACATCTGTCCCGAGAAAATAAACAACAGTTGTGCAGTTGAGTGCATCAAAAAAAAAAAATAGAGTAATCATCTTTGTTTCAAATCAAAGAAAGTGTTTTTTGCTGCGGGTTTTATTACAGATAAGCTCTGCAAAAAGGCCCATGAAACTCAGCTTTGGGATAAAGCCTTGTTACTACTTCAGACATTTAAAGAGGCATGAAATAGCACCAACAACAACACTGTAAAGTTCCTGAGATCGCTGCTGGCTTCAATTCAAGTTTAAACAAAGAGAGAAGTGAAAATAAATGTCCACTCTCAAGGCTCCCACCTCAAACTAGTCCCAGTATCACAGCTAGCGAAGCATGAAGTACACCTGAGCTGAAATATGATCTCTCAGTGATCTCGATGATCTAAGTGACAGAGTGGTGTTACGAAGACAAGTTTCTGCCACCACTCTCAAGTTGATTATTTTCCTATAACAGCATGTGCCAGAGTGCTTCATTCCTCAGTGTTGTGTTTTTTATTACAATGATTAACACTTTTTTTTATTTATTTGAAGAATGACATAATTTTCATCCATTTATAGCTACATTTAATGTTTAGGAACATCAAACAGGTTAGTTTCTGTTTTCACTTCCATTATAGCAGCTATAAACTTTTAACGACAGTTAAGTAACAAATGCTTACTCAAGAGGTTTTACTTAGAATCCTTTCTGAAAAGGAAACTTTCAAAAACTTTATCGGTCTTGTTAATGTTATCTGTCAAAGTTACACAGTTTCTGCAGATGAGATCATTTTAGAAGAATGTAATGCATATTGCATTTACAGTATGCTCTGGGAAATCTCTTACAGGATCTATGGATTAAAGAAACCCAACAGAGTGTTTCTTTAGAGCCAAGAACACTTAAATGTCCAACACTTTTTTCCAACACATGACTTTTTTTTCCAGTCATTAAGAGTTCTAAAGTGGTACGTGACTGCAGTACATGACCTCAATTGTAAGTCGCTTTGGATAAAAGCGTCTGCTGAATGAATAAACGTAAAATGTAAATGTAAACGTAAGTAACAGAGGTGATTTTTCAGCCTCAGGCAGTTTAAACTGTCTGACTTTCAGAAACTGGAAGAAGAAATGCACAAGACTGAGATCTTGGGCAATGCCATGAGGTTGTGATGATGTGTTACTGCTAAAGCAGAGCTGTGAAAACAATCAGAAGAATCTACTGTAGAGGTTTTTCTGATGCTGAGACAAAAAAATTATTGTGTTAACTAAGCACAGCATGTTGCTATGAGGTTTATTTTCATGGGCCTAAGTCCAGGTTTCAATTGCTTGATGTGCATAATGGATAGATATGTGAACCTTCATCTGGGCAAACTTCCTCCTCTGTCATTTTGAAAGACAGAGGTGTGAACTCTGTGGTTTTCATCAGCCTTGCATACTCTCTGGTTCTGTGTCTTTGTATAGCACTGGTCATTGCAAAAGTGCTCTCAAACAGACCTCTGAAGAGGAAAATAGTAGAAGAACGTCCCGGGAGACAGCACAGTTAAAGTGGGAAAGATCTAGCATCAAACATAAGAAGTATATAAAAGCGTTATAATAGCCTGTGGCGTGTGGGAAAGCCGTACAGGCAGTTTCTTTCATGCCAACCTGAGAATCTGAACTTTCTCACACTCTGCGATGTCAGGCACTAGCGCCCAAGAGAAGCTGCACAGCGCAGACAAAAGCCACAGAGTTCACACCTCAGTCTCTGGAAACATCAACGAGAATATCTGCGTTTAACCATCTCAGCCTTAGCACATCATCCACCCTCAGTGTGGAATAAAACCCTCGGTGGTGGATGACCTCATGATCACTGGTCCCAAAAACAACAGATTGATGACCAGTTAATGCTATACACAACAAACACTGGGGTTTATTCTGTCCTGGTTTTAACTCCTACGTGTCCAGAAAAAGGCGGCTGATACAGTGGTACAGCGGGCAGCGCTGCCGCCCAATAGCTCCACAGCGCCTGGTTCAATCCTGACCTTGGGTTACTTTACTCTGTGAGGAGTTTCCTGTTTCCTCCAGGTTCTCTGGCTTTCGCCCACCTTCCAGAAAACTGCAGACTGGTTCCTATAAATTGCCCTGAGTACGAGTGCACGGCGACCTACAATTAACCACCATCTTGTCCCGGGATAGACTCTGGATCCACCGCACTGCCAGACCGGGATAAATCACTTACTGAAGATGAATGAAAGAATATTTGGAGCAAAATAGCTGTTGCTCATCTCTATACCATTTCTTTAGTACCTTTCATCCATGTTATAAATACAGAGCATGAAACTTTACCATCAAACCCACAATCAAATCATAGACTGATTTTTGTGCAAAGACAAACCATGATTAAGTATTACGTTCCACAAAATATATTAAGTCATGGATTGAACTTGCACTCATGGTCATGACTTTAGTATCTCAAGGCCGTAACAAAATTTCTGTCTTTGCAACTCATAACCACACCTACTAAAATAAATACATAAATATATCATGATCATTAAGTCACGTGTGTAATTTTTCACTTTAATTATACTTATTATAAATGTGTCACATTAATATTACTTATGCTTTCAGTACCTCGTAGTTTTTGTACATGATGCACCATGATGAATCTTAATCCGTATGGTTTGTCTGGCTTTTACGAGTGCTAATTACTCATGAATAATAACGGAAATTTTCCAAATTACAAACCAAATTCCTTTGAAAACCATATACATAAAAAATAATTGGCTCTATATATACAAGTTAAGCATGATATTACAATCAGTAGTCTTTTTTTAAATTTTTGTTTTTGTCTTTGTCTTATGTCTTTAAGTGTAAACCCAAATCCACTTTAATGACTAATTCAGACACAATGCGTCTTCAGGGGTGTTAATCTGATTTCATGGAGTTGTAACAGGTGGGATTAAGGATTAAAATAAAATCTGTCTGAGAGACGGGCTGAGATTTATTCCCAAATCCTTTTGATCAATAATAAGTGGGCTGCTAATTATATCAGGGCAGGCAGAAAGAGTGAGGGCAGAGAAAGAGAGAGAGAGAGAGATGGGGGAGGGTAATAGAGATGTCTGAGTCTGAGATGTCTAGACACAGAAATACACACCTGCAGAGACAGGGAAGGGGAGGGGCACACTGGAAAAGGTCATTTTTATTATTGTGTCATACTGGTATAGCATAATCATAATTTCATAACCCTTCAGATTTCTTCATTACAGTACTGATTTATTGTCTCTGTATTTATAAGCTTCTGATCTCATTTCCTTCTGTCCTCCTCCTCCTCCTCCTCCTGCTCCTCCACTCGTTCCTCTTTCCCTCCATCACTTTGACCTAATTCTATTCATCTAATCTGCTGTGTACAGACCATCTTTTGGACAACAGTCAACTCTGCTAATTGTCTAAATCCCCTATGTCCATAAGGATCACTCTCACACTCTCTCTCTCGCTCTCTCTCTCTCTCTCTCTCTCTCTCTCTCAGTCAAGACTGGGCTTGTGCAATGGAACGATTTAATCGTCTCTACAGGATATTACACTTACTCCGATTATATTATATTACCAGATCTGATGACCTTTAACATTTTGTGTAGGAGTTCTGCTACAAGTTATCGCTCAAAATTACGCCAGAAGAGCAGTCTTCTTCTCTCTAATCGATTTATTAATCTGGAATGCTTTTCTCTGGTGTTTTGAACTCTCTAACCAGTCCCTCCAGGATTTTTGCGGTCAATTAATGAAAAATCAAGCATTCCACAAAATATATTAAGTCATAGATTGAACTCATGGCCATAACAAAATTTCTGTCTGTGCAACTCATAACCACACCTTACTAAAATAAATACATAAATAAATCATAATCATTATGTCACGTGTGTTATTTTTCACTTTAATTATACTTATTATAAATGTGTCACATTAATATTACTTTTGCTTTCAGTACCTCATAGTTTTTGTACATGATGCACCACGATGAATTTTAATCCAACTGGTTTGTCTGGCTTTTATGAGTGCTAATTACTCATGACTAATAACGGAAATTTTCCACATTACAAAGGTTCCAAATTCCTTTGAAAACCATATACATAAAAAATAATTGGCTCTATATATATGAGTTAAGCATGATATTACAATCAGTAGGGTTTTTTTTGTTTTTTATCTTCGTCTTTGTCTTATGTCTTTAAGTGTAAACCCAAATCCACTTTAATGACTAATTCAGACACAGTGCGTCTTCAGGGGTGTTAATCTGATTTCATGGAGTTGTAACAGGTGGGATTAAGGATTTGGGAATAAGTGCCGCAATATTTGGAGGAGCAGATATGGGCCAAGATGTGTCATATGACGTCATCACAACATGCATTCAGCCAAAGCCCTCTTCGATCAGTACAGCTAAAAGGTCTCCTTTACCAACAAACATAACTGAGAAAGACAAACAATTGTGCAAAACAATTTCATGCAATTGCGATTTTGCCAATTCAGGTAGTTTGTCTGCAAAAAAAAAGCACAAAAAACTCCACATGTTGCATCACAAATTTTGAAAAAAGCCGCAGCAAAAACAAGCATTCAGCTAGAGATTGTAATTTGTAACTTCTGACCTCCAATTAGGAAAAATCAAAGAAACCCAAGTCCTAGGATTCCGACACAAGAATACAGCATGGGTTAACTCAACTCCGAGTTCAGTAACGTTAAGTGAGGTTAAATCAAAATGGCAACACAACAACATCAGCAGTAAACACAGCAGCACTTCTTACCTTTAAATGAGTTACACTGTAGACCAAAAAACATACAGAAAAATGACGAACACGGGGGACTTCCAAGGTAAGTCAAATGTGTCACTGACACCTCCCAGAAGCCCCACTCCCTCCCCTATCTCAAATGCTGTCAACCGGACTCGTGGGATACTCTTATTTTCTCTCACGGTACATGGAGAATGTTTTCAGTTCATTAACGTGAAATAAAATGTTAGCAAAGTGTATTTATGACAGCGAACATTACACACTTATATAGCTAACATCAGTTTATTATATTTAATTGGGATGTTGCCGAAAAATTCTAACAAAAATGCCATTTTCCAGCCAGAGCCACAGCCATATCACCCGGCATCTCTCGCCTAGTTTCCCACTGAAGCTAAGCAGGGTTGAGCCTGGCCAGTACCTGAATGGGAAACCTCCTGGGGAAAACTAAGGTTGCTGCTGGAAGTGGTATTAATGAGGCCAGTAGGGGGTGCTCACCCTGTGGTCTGGGTGTGGGCCCTAGTACCCCAATATAGTGAGGGGGACAACAAAAAAAAAAAACCAGCACCTTCTTTCGGATGAGACGTTAAACCGAGGTCCTGACTCTCTGTGGTCACTAAAAATCCCAGGATACTTCTTGTAAAAGAGTAGAGGTATATCCAGGTGTCCTGACGAAATTCCCTCACTAGCCCTTCTCTATCATGGCCCCCTAATAATCCCCATCTCTGAATTGTCTACGTCACTCTCCTCTCTTCGCCGCTAATAGCTGGTGTGTGGTGGGTGTTCTGGCGCACTGTGGTTGCCGTCACATCATCCAGGTGGATGCTACACTAACCCTTACCCTAACCCTGGTTGAGGAGTTCCAACACACACATATAATCTAAAGCGCTTTGAGAAAGCGCTATATAAATCTAAGGAATTATTATTATTATTATTATTATTATTATTATTATTATTATTATTATTATTATTCATCCAAAGATTTTAACGTAAAAAGATTAAACAGGCTTACAAACTAATGTCGAATGTACCACTTTATAAATAATGTTAATGGAAATAATAATTAGAAAGTGATTGGCTTGTCATTTTTTGGCTCTCCTGCTATGGTCAGTGCTCAGATGCGTTCAAACACGTTGTGCAGCAGATTAACAGTGAAAGCATTGGCCATTTGGATATTAGACAACTAATTTGTAAAAGGATTCTAATAAAAATATACTGCTGCGGGCTTTTATTAAACAGTTTACTGCACATTACTGCAGAATCACCTAACAACTGACAAAGGTTTTTTTGTGCTCACCGCTGCCAGTACACAGCGTGTAATACTATCACAATCTCTTCTACACTCCTTAAACCTGAAATGGCAGAACTGCTTGTTTTCCTGTCTTTTATTTACCTTCTGGAGATTAAACTGTTCAAAAAAACAATCTGGCCTAGCAAGATGTGTAATTAGTGAGCTGACATCATTTCCTAGCATTCAGTTGCCGAAAATGCATCATC
>NC_071256.1:19913229-19943229 GCF_023375685.1 Ictalurus furcatus | reverse complement strand
CCAAACGCTCAGAGGGGTTTTTGACTTCCTTTCCTTCAGCCGGATTTCTGTGAATCTGCTTCGTGAAAGTGATCCATCCATCCAATTCCTGTACCGCTTATCCTACACATGGTCGCGGGGGAGCCTAGAGCCTATCCCAGGGGACAAGACGGGGGACACCCTGGATGGGGAGTAATCCATTGCAGGACACAATCACACATACATACTATGGATAATTTGGAAATGCCACAATGCATGTCCCTGGACTGGGGGAGTAAACCAAAGTACCCGGAGGAAACCCCCGAATCATGGGGAGAACATGCACACAGGGCAGAGGTGGGATTCAAACCCCCAGCCACGGAGAGCTTAAATTAAATTTTAATTTAATTTAATTGCAGTGCCACAGGGCCAGAAAAGAAAAAATAAATAAATAAATCAGAAAGCAGATGAACTTATGAACAACAGAAACAAAGAAAAAATTAATAAAAACAAACACAACAAACAATTAATGAATTAATAACAATATTTTTTTTTTTTAAATGCAAAGATAGTATTTTAAAAAATGCTGTCTCATGAGAATGATGTAATTTCCTGTGTCGTACGGTAAACACACTGAAACACACCAAGGTAATATTGGTCATAGGAAGTGGAGTGTGTGGGAGGCAGCAGGAGTTAGTAATACAATATTAGATTTCCTAAACAGCATGATGTCAGAGCACGGGATGTTCAGTGCTTCTTTTATCTTGTGTTGCATAATCACAGTGTGTGTGTGTGTGTGTGTGTGTGTGTGTGTGTGGGTGTGTGTGTGTATGTGTGTGTGTGCGTGTGCACGCATGTGTGAGTGTGTTTGTGTTACTGCTCACGCTCAAGTTACAGCGTTAGTCACATAACTACAGGCCTTTCTTCATTTATGTGTGTGTGTGTGTGTGTGTGTGTGTGCTGATGTTAATTCAGTGGTTCATGAGAATTATAAATATCATAATTATTAAATCAGCTCACAGAGAAAATATCTTTCTAGCCATCTGTCTGTCTATCTACCTTTTTATCCATCTGTATATCTGTCTATCTTTCTATCCATCTGATTGTCTATCTTTATATCCATAATATCTATTTCTGTGTCTATTTGTCTTTCTATCCATTTGTATGGCTGTCTATCTTTATGGTCTCTGTCTATCTGTATTCCTCTCTGTCTGTCTGTCTATCTTTCTATCTTTTCATATGTCTGTCTATCTTTCTATCTGTCGGTCTTTCTATCCATCTGCATCTGCCTATCTATCCATCTATCTACGTCTGGCTGTATTTTATTTTACTTTAGATTTTATTTAATTTTGTATTTATAATATTATTTTGTTCTGTTTTTAATGAATATTATATGTAGAAATGGTAATATTTTTTAAAATCTGTATTTATAATATATATTATTGGGACACAAACTGTGATATAATTATATTTTTAAATATTGTTTTACATTTCTGTTAGTATGTTTGAAGAGGTAGATGCTCTCTGCAGACAATCATGATATTTTTACAGCTGCGCATTTTATTTTACATATTTTACATGTTGAACATATTAAAAGCTTTTTTTAAACGAGTATTAGTTCTTTCCTCCCTGTTTTGAATAGACTCTAAGATTTATCCCATGCCGATGAATGTGTTATAAAGGCTGTTCCCTTTAAATAAAAACAGCATGGAATACGTGTGTTATTAAATAGCGTGAGTCACTTCCATGTGAGAATCTCATGTTTCTTTAGTGTTGTGTGTCTCAGCACGTTCCTTAGCACTTCCTGTAGCAGGGGGACGTGTACAGAGTACACACCTTTCAGCCCTACAGCTACAGCCACTAACTGATGTGTTCAGGAAACGGCTTACTATACACACACACACACACACACACACACACACACACACACATTTACAAAGCAAACTTTGCCATCTTTAACATGAGTGTTCATAAGTGTTACATAAAATCGACACAAGCCTTTCAGGACATCTGACAAACATTTAAAATGGCGTCAACTGCTAAAGACTGTTTCATAAAGTATGATGTCAAGTTAATGTAATAAAGCCTTATGTCACTTCATTCAAGTGTTATAAAACATTAAGTACATTAGAACATCATAACAACGTTGACATCATAACCATAGCACAAGTTTCATTTTACTGTTCATAAGATTGCTATCTCAAACATACATAACACTTTAGTTCCAGGTGGTGTTCATAACAGAGACATGATACCTACATAAGCCTTTCAGGACATCTGAAGTAAACCTACCTAAATGTTTATAAAGCCTTATTATATGACGTCTCAACTGTCAAAATTGTTTAATGAATTATGATGTCAGTTTGATGTAACGCAACTTTATGCCACTTGATTCAGGCTTTATAACACTTTCTGTACATTAGAACATCATAACAATTGACTTAATAGCTCAGCATATGTTCCGGTCTATTTATGGACGTTAATGCACTATCGTGATATAATTATGTTTCCGTTTCAGGGCCCTTGAGTGAACTTACGACAATATTTTGACACTATAGTCACAGATCTTTATCTGGCCTTTAACCAAAGCAAGTTTGGTTTTGAAATCAGTGAACGCACTCTTTATGACAGTTGATGCTTTTTGGAATGTTTAGGCAGGCATGTATTTCCGATGTCATGGAGGGCTTATGCGGGGTCTATGTAGCTCTATGAACATTTTAATGACACTACATATGAAACCACATACCACACAAAAACAAACTCATGCAGAAGTTCCCAGAGCTACAAAATCAGTTGTCATGACTTTGTCATGACCGACACATTATAACAACCTAATGTCAGTAGAAATCTGTGACATGTTTCAGGTGTTGTGTCGAACCTGTCAAAACCTATGAAAGGAGTTTTTACGACAGCTCTTGGACTGTTCGTGTAGTTATGCAAGTTTGTCAGATGCCATTGAAGGCTAATGCAGGCTTTATGTAGCCATATGAACACCATGCTTGAGGACACATTGTTGCCCAGTAAACCACACATCAAATATTAAAGTTCACTGAGCTACCAGTTCATGAGGTTAGGACATCATGACATTGTAACCGAAGTGTTATAACAACCTTATGTCAACAGAAACAAGAGAGTTATGTCTACCTGACAGAGAGGAGAGTTTACAACATACATTTTGGAATGTTTTGTAGGTATGTAGTGTGTATGTCAGATGTCATGGATGGTTTATGTAACTCTGTGAACACCACTCTTAAGGACAGAGTGTTATCTAGGATGAAACCACACATCACACATTAAACACAAAAACAAACACACATTAAGGTGAGTAACTCAGGGACTTTCCTCGTTATGGACCAGACATAAAGTCTAACAGCTTGGCACTTCTTGTCACCTCGACCAGCGATGACATTGCCCACGCCGAACACCAATTGGTTAATGGTGTGTGGACTGTGAGTCATCGCACTCCGTCTCACTGAACTTTGAGGCTTTGAGGATTAATAAACACGTCACAGAGCGAGAGTCAGTGTTTGTTCGGCCTCTCCCTCTCTGAGACTTCACGTTTTGGTTGTAGGATACATTACAGTGCTGAACTGTAAATATCTCTCACATGACAGCAGTGTGATTACAAACATGTGTCCTGGACATGTTCAGACAAGTATACAGCAGCTACAATAACACTGACACACATGAACAGAGTGAGTATAGCAGGGGTCTCCAAAGAAAGAAAGATAGAAAGAAAAAGATAGATAGATAGATAGATAGATAGATAGATAGATAGATAGATAGATAGATAAGTACATAAATAAGTATACAAATGAATAAATGAGCAGGTAAGTAAATAGGCAAATAAGTAAATAAGCAAATAAATAGTTGATTAAATAAATAAATAAATAGATAGATAGATACAAAATTAAAGAACAAACTGACAAACAGATTAATATTCTGAATTATGAATATAAATGTGTACCATCATATTTATTTTTTGGAGCCATTAAAGCTTTTTAGAATCAGACAATAAAACTAATAATAATAATAATAAGAAGAAGAAGAAGAAGAAGAAGAAGAAGAAGAACGATAGTAAACATGGTATTTTGATAAACAATATAATAAAATTTTGCATATTTGTTAATAATGTTAATTTTATATTGGTATTCTGAAAAGTCCAAATGAAAAGTGCTATATATGCAACAGCAACAACAACAAGATAAGAATAAGAATAAGAATAACAAGAATAATAAGAACCAATTAAATCATCATTTGGAGTTTAATTAAATTAGAAGATTAGAAGTACCAAAAATATTTTTTTGGTTAAACCACATTAAATGGTATGTGTATCTATGTACACTAATCACTAATGAATTCACTGTAAATGTGTGAGAATTACTACAAATCATGAAACAATATATTTAACAAGTATGGAGAAAAATTTAAAAGTGTGTTTTTTATGTTTATTAATCAGGTTTATTAGTGTCATAAACAATAAGAGGAACAGATCTCCGTAATCAAGATGGATGCTGAGAAGGAATTATAAATACATTTTGCGTTCTCCTTTCACTTATTAGCTAATATTACCAATATCAGCAAGCGAGTACTAAATCTGTACTGATGGCCCAGTCTGTGAGTGTGTGTTTGTATGTGCGTGTGTCTATGTGAGCCTGTGTGTGTGGTCTTAAACACATTAAAGCCTCGCCTGAAGCACTGTCAGATGGTTCACACACAGGAAATATATGTGAGACACACACTTATACACATTTAACTTTAGCTGCTGAGTGACTGAGCTCAAGCATGTCACACACACCACACCACTTCCTGTCCTTCCTCTGCATTTCCTCACGCTGGACATCATCTGTCAACACACGTCCACTTCATACACATCTGCCAGATGCTTCTGAATAAGGGGTGTGTGGTGTGTGTGTGTCTGTGTTTGTGCGTGTCTGAGAGTGTCTCTGCGTGGGTGTGCATGGGTGTGCATGTGCGCGCGCGTGTGTGTGTATGTGTGTGCGCGTGTGTCTGTGCGTGTGTGTGAGTGTGCATGTAAAACTTTAACGCAACAAATTATTATTCCTTTGTGCTGATAAAAATGGCTGCTTGTAGTGTTAGACACTCACTGGTCACTATATTAGGAACACTAATACAGGTTAGGACTCAGAACAGCGTCAGTTCTTCGTGTCATGGATTCCACATGGTGTTAGAAAAATTCTTTGGAGTTTCTGCTCATGTTGACATGTTTTGTCAGCTTCATATTGTGGATCTTCTGTTCTACTACATCACAAAAGGTGCTCTATTGTGCTCTACTGAGACCGTTGAAGAACCCTGAACTCATTGTCACGTTCACAGAACCAGTTTGAGAGGACTTTGTGACAGTCATCATGCTGGAAGTAGCAGTTATAAGACTGTAAATAAAGGTCAGCATGAAGCTCAATTGGTATTAAGGTCTCCAACATATGCCAAGAAACCATTCCCCACACCATTACACCATGATCTTGATGACAAAATTCTGACCCTATTGAGGTTCAATTGAGGTTCATCAGATCAGACAGTTTTTTCACCAACTGTCCAATTTTGCTGAATCTCTGTCTATGATAATCTTAGATTCCTGTTCCTGGCTGACAGGAGTTGAACCTGATGAGGTCATCTGCTGTTGTAGGTAATATACATCAAGGTTGGACGTGTTTTGCATTCTGAGATGCTTTTCTGCTCACCGTGGTTTTCTGCTGACATTGGTTGGCTTGCCTGTCCACACAAGTGCCAGTTACACCACACAAAAAAACTTTATATATATATATATATATATATTTCAAAAAGTATTCTTGACACATTTTAGCATTTTCTAATACTAAATACTATTTTATATCTTTGCATTTCAGATAAGTTTGGATCGGATTCTGCACCTTGTCTAGATGTAGAATGTAAATGTACAGTAAGTGTTTTGTGATTTCAGTGCTCGCTCTGAGAGAGATGACTTCCTGATACGAGAACTTGTTTGGATTTGCTCAGTTTTACATATTGCACACGAAAAACGAAAGATGATGCTGAGCAAAAACATGACACCATTTAAACAGCATGGAAAAGATTAAATGTAAACTATTCGTATGTGTGGAACACATCCACTTTTTTCTTTTGCTGCTGCTGTTGTTTTTCTGGAAGATATTTGAAACATATGGAATGTGAGCCAAAGAAATGAAACACTGTTGGTGTTGAATTACAGCTCTGTTTTAAAAGCATCAGAGTCTTTGTATTTTGCCCTCAAGGGAAACTCTCTCACGTTATCAATGCAGGAAGACTTCCTTTAAAAAAAAATCTTAAGTTAAAAAAAAAGAAGAATGTGAAAGTAAATATCTAAATACACATGTATCGTATGTGAAGTGGTCTGCAAAAAGCCACTGGAAGTCACTATAGTTGAATTCTGGAATTCAGCTAAAAAGAAATAGATGTGCCAGTAATACACAAAACTGTGTATTAAAAAAAATCCAGAAGAGATCATGTGCAGTTTAATGAACACAGACTTCTCACCTCAAAAACCTCACCAGGTCACGATTTGAGAATTTCAGATTGATACGATGTTCCACAAGTCTAAGCAATTCAGTTTGTGATCAGATAGCAGCTGTCAAAATGTCGGCAGAGAGAACGTGTACACAAAGGTTTAAAGTGTTCGATAAGCGAATAAAAAGACTTTAATACCAAGAACAGAACAGAGGTGATGAATGAATGAAAGAATGAGTGAGCGATTATTTCTCCAGCGATGTTACGAGTGAAGAGACGATGACAAGGCTCTTGTATAAACGTCTCAGATGATAAGACAGAGACTGTTGTGGTCAATGCTGATAATCAAAGCGAAAACTCATTTCCTGTTTGTGACAGCGGGCTTGCAGCCCATGGACACAAAACACTACACGCTCCTCGCGCACCTGCCAGCGGGGTGCTGAACGGACAGCACCACTTCAGCACCCCGTATGTTTTGGACACCACGGAAGTACATGGCTACAAGGCAGGGAGGCAGAAATACACACAGCTGGCAGCCAATAAGTGGAGCGGCCGGTCTCCACCATCCAGGAGATGCTGGGAGGGTATAAAAGGAGGCATCCAGCCTGCAGAGGTGAGCCAGTTTTCCTATGCTTCGTCTCATAAACCATCTGTCTGTCTGTCTCTCTCTCTCTCTCTCTCTCTCTCTCTCGCACACACACACACACAGAGGCCGATGCCGATGATGAAGACAATGCTCCCTGCTGCACCATTCTCTCTGTCAGTGCCCATGGTCAGCTCCTATCGCCCTGGGCACCACCTCTACGCTGCTGCAAGCCTATTACTCCCTCCCAGTGGCCGATGCAGCTGATTACAAGACTTTGAAAGGAGAAATCCTCACCTGCTGTGGCTTGTCCCCTGTCAACACGGCGGAAGAGTTCCACCACTGGACCTACCATCCCACCTCCACCCGTCGAGCCCAGATGCTGCCCCACATTGCTAAGCGGTGGCTGCAGCCAGAACTGTGTGCTGCCAATGAGATCACTGAGTGGGTGGTTCTGGACCGTTTTCTGTGGGCTCTGCTACCCAAAGAGCGGAAAGCCATGGGGATGAGAGGAGCTAACAACCCCTGAGAGATGCTGGAGATCCTCGAGCAAGCGCTTGCCACCCTGGACATTGGCTGGGGCGAGTGGCAGAAGTTCAACCCAGGAGTCCACCATAACCAGGGGCCCAGCCGGGTCGACCCCACTCTACAAGGAGAGGAACCACCACGGCAGCCTCCACGCCCATGGAACTCCCTGGGACATGTCTATGCCCATCGAGCCAGACCCGGCATCTCCTCAGCCACCCACCAAACCCTGGCTGGCGGGTTGTGCCGTCCAGTTACTGACCCCACCCAATGCACCAATGCTCCCAGTCCAGGTAAATTTTTGTACAATCACGGCCTTTCTGGGGACAAACCCTCAAACCCCAAGCCCACTGGGACTCTACCAGTCACTTGTGTACATGGGGATGTCAGGGAGGTCCCCACAGCCAAAATCCTCCTCACCACCACAACCGGGGAGTGGCCCATGGAGAAGAGGACGCTGCCACCTGAGCTGCTTCAGGTGAGACACCCTCTCCCTATCCCTATCTCATCTGTGTTTTTCCAGGTCACCCAAGAGGGAAACCTTGCTTTGCAAGACCTGGCAGATAGAGGGGGTGAACCAATACCCCAATTTGTGGCTGCTGGCCTCATTCTTTCTGGTAGAAAACGGCCTTCTCTATCACCAAATTGAGCGCCGGGGCCATGTTTGCAATCTGTTGCTGATCTCCCTCTCCAAAACTCGGCCCTTGATGCACCTGGTCCACACGCACCCTATGGGGGGACATCTGGATCCCCGAAACACCCTGGAAAAACTGCGCGACAGGTTCCTCTGGCCCGGCATGGAAGCTGAAGTCCAGGCCTTCTGCAGGCAGTGCTGTCGATGCCAGTGCACCACATCCTTGAAACCACCTCCAGCTCTCCTCATCTGGCCACCCATCATTGGCGTCCCTTTCGAATGGATCGGCATGGACCTGGAAGGGCAATTCTCGAAATCCGCCCAGGGCCACGAGTACATCCTGGTGATCCTGGACTATGCCACTAGATACCCCGAGGCGGTCCTCCTGAGAAAAGCCATTTCTCAAAACATTGCGAGGGAACTCGTGCTGCTGTTCAGCCATGTCAGGATCCCCAAAGACCTGCTCACAGACCAAGGTATGCCTTTCGTTTCTAAACTCATGGGTGATCTGTGTCACCTGTTGCAGGTGAAACACCTGAGGACCTCTGTCTACCACTCCCAGACAGACAGCCTCATCAAGAGTTTCAATCAAATGCTCAAGAGTATGCTGATACGGGTGGTAGAAGAAGAAGGATGGAACTGGGACCTCCTCCTCCCCTTTGTACTCTTGACCATCTGAGTAAACCCTCAGGCCTCTACTGGCTTCACCCCCCCCCCCTTTTCAGACAGCAACCTTGAGGACTGTTGGACATGGCCCGGGAGCCCTGGGAAGATCAACCCATTTCGCTCCCTGGTCAAATATGTCCAAGAGATGCAGGAGCGGATCGACAGGGTGATGCCAATCATCCGAGAACACATGGAAGCCGCCCAACGAGACCAGCAGAGTGTCTACAACCAGCCCGCTCAGCCTCTGGAAATCCAGCCAGGCGACCAAGAGCTTCTCCTAGTCCCAAAAACTTCCTGCAAGTTCCTGGCTCACTGGCAGGGCCAGAACAAAGTCCTGGAGAGAGTAGGCCCAGTAACCTATCACCTGCAACAGCCCAGTAAGCATGCCAACACACGGAAATATCACATTAATTTCTTAAAGAAGTGGGTCCAGCCTGCTCCTGTGGTGTCCACCTTTGCCACTGTCTCCCCAGATCCCGGGGAGCGTACCTTGGTCCAGCAGGGAGAAGACCTGAGCCCAACACAAAGACAGCAGCTGACAGAACTAGTGGATCAGCATTCTGACTTCTTCTCCACCAAGCCAGGGCTGACACACCTGCTGCAGCATGAAATTAAGACCCTGCTGGGAGACAGCGGCCCTACTGCATCCTGGAAGTTCGTTGTCAATCTATTGAGGAGGAGGTTAGCCGGATGCTGCGGAACAGAATCAAAAGAGGAGTCAGCTAGTCCCTGGGCCAGTCCCATTATGGTGGTTCCGAAACCCAAGGTAGCCTTTGGCTGTGTAATGACTTCTGGAGGCTATATGCAGTCTCAGACTTCGACAGCTACCTCCTGCCTTGAGTCAACAACCTGGTGGAGCAGCTGGGCAGAGCCCGGTTCATATCCACCCTCGACCTGACAAAAGGGTACTGGCAAGTCGCCCTGTCCCGGGATGCAAAGGCCAAGACTGCCTTCAGTACTGCCAGTGGCCACTGGCTGTACCGGCTTCTACCCTTCAGCCTGCATGGGGCTCCAGCAACCTTCCAACAACTGATGGACATCGACCTGAGACCACACCGACCATTCACGGCTGCTTACCTGGATGATGTCATTCACTCTCTACCTGGGCAGACCTCCTCCACCACCACCAGGAAGTACTTGGGAGCCTCCAGAAACCTGGGGCTGACAGAGGCACAGTACCTGGGGTATCACATTGGCCGGTGTCTGCTCAAAACCTCAGGAGAACAAAAAAAGAGGCCGTGAAAGTCTATCCCCGGCCAACCTCTAAAAAACAAGTACGTCCCTTCTTGTGGCTAGCGGAGTATTACCGAAGGTTCATACCTAACTTCTCCTCTCTAGCTTCCCCCCTCTGAGATCTCACCAAGAAGGACCAACTGGACCGGGTGCGCTGGACTGATGAGGCAGAGCAAGAATTCCAGGCCCTCGAAGGGATCCTCACCAACTCTCCAGTCCTCAGTAAACCAGATTTCGACCATCCATTTACGAACGCCATTTATGTCCATTTACCAACCCCTCTAGACAGGGCTGGGGATGGTCCTGTCCCAATCATTCGATGGGGAAAAGCACCTATACATTCTATATGGTCCATTATAGTACAGAAATGTCACAGTGATGCAATCCTATTGTCAAGCCACTCCTGAACCAGAGACAATGTCAGAAGCATCATACCTTGGCTAAGGATAAAAAGAAGTGGACCATTGCTCAGTGATCCAAAGGCCTCTTTTCAGATGAAAGTAAATTTTGCATTTCATTTGGAAATCAAGGTCCCAGAGTCTGGAGGAAAAGTGGAGAGGCACAGAAACCAAGTTGCTTGAAGTCCAGTGTGAAGTGTCCACAGTCAGTGATGATTTGGGATGCCATGTCATCTGCTTAACATAACATAAATTTTCAGATGGTCAACATTTCTGTATTATGAGAACTCTTTGTGAGTTGTGCGTATGATCCCAATATCACCAAGAACTCCATATACAGAGTGAAGCACGTGGGAACATCATGATATGGAGCTACTTCTCTTCAAACAGTACTGGGGCTTTACACACTATCAAAGGAATCATGAATGGAGCAATGTACTGGAGCATACAGCATTAGAGGAGAATTTAATCTCCTCCTCATTGGCCAAGAAATTAAACCTGGGGAAAAGACGGACATTTCAACAAGATAACGAGCCACAATAACTTTAGAAGTCCTTGCATGGCCCCAAGAATCTCCTGACCTGAATACCAATGAACATTTATGGAACATTTTACAATTGTGAGTCCATCAAGGGATCACTGTAACTTTTATTATGGCAAGAACCACAAAGCTGCAAAATTGTTTTGCAGCAAAGTTGGTAAGGTGTGGTGTCTGAACATTTATTTTTCCTCAAAAAATGTAGTTTGTTAAACAAATCTTTGATAAGGTTTATGAATGCATACTTATATATATATATATATATATATATATATATATATATATATATATATATATATATATATACACACACACACACACACACACACAATTACAAAGTCTGCCTGTAAATTTTATGTGTATATATGCACTGGAAGTATATTAAATATAAATTTAAATATTAAATAACAATAACACACAGCCAGGAAGATTTTAGCAAACACTACTGCATCTATACTTCATTTCATTCTCGTCACCTGTGATATCACTTCCTGTCAGGCCGGAACACAGAGAGAGCCAGAGAGTGAGAGAGAGGGAGGAATAAGGGAGTTGATTTGCTTTTGCTTTCACTTTGCACTCTCGGCAACTGACTCACTGAGTATCTGTGGACACTCACACACTCTTAAATACACACACGAGCAAGAAATTAGCTGAAAGGACAGAAAAACCCAGTCTGATCCTTTTACATGGCTTTCAAATACCCCGAAGCACGACGAGATGAGAGTAAGGTGAGCGTGGGTTTCACTTTTATACACACGCATACACACACACACACACACACACACACACACACACACACATTTGCTCTTTTGTTCTTCCAGTTTCTCTTAAGAAACACTGATATGTACCCCCCCATACACACACCTATGGAAAGTTTGAGTAGCTCACATTCCTATCTCCAGTTGTCATGATTAATCACGCTGACCGTGTGTGTGTGAGGGGTCAGATGTCACCAGGGTGATAGTTATTTATACAGCGTTCACTGGAAACGAAAACTGCACACAATTAATGTATTTTATAATTCAGATTGAAAGTGTAGGTTTCAAATTATGTGAATCTGTGTGTGTGTGTGTGTGTGTGTGTGTGTGTGTGTGTGTGCGCGCATGTCTCAGGTGGATGACTATAATGGTGTAAAGATCCCTGATCCGTACTGGTGGTTGGAGGACCCTGATAGTGACGAGACCAAGGTGATGTAATAATAATAATAATAATAATAATAATAATAATAATAATAATAATAAAACTAGAAGTAGAAGTTGGTCCCATTAGGTCACCATGTCTACTAACATTTACAACCACAATTCCAAAAAAGTTGGGACAGTATGGAAAATGCTGATAAAACAAAGAGAAGTGATTTGTAAATGTACTTTGACTTGTATTTAAATAAAAAGGTATTTGATGTTTTATCTGCATAGTTTTTTGGAACATAAATGTTTATTTTGAAATTGATGCCAACATGTTCCAAAAAAGGTGGGACAGGGACAATTTAGGACTAATAGTGATGTGACAAGTTGAAATAAGGTGATGTGAAACAGGTGAGGCAATCGTCTAATCATAGTATATAAGGAGTCTCCAAAAAGAAGGCCTAGTCCTTCAAGAGCAAGGATGGGTTGAGGCTTGACAATCTGCCAACACATATAGCGAATAATCCAACACTTTGAGAACAACATTCCCCAAAGACAAATCAGTAGGATTTGGGCATTTCACCTTCTACAGTGCACAATATAATTAAAAGATTCAAGGAATCCGGTCAAATCTCGGTGTTTAAAGGGCAAGACAAAAAACCACTTCTGAATGCGCGTGATCTCTGATCCCTCAGACGTCACTGTCTTAAAAACCATCATGAGTCTGTAATGGATATCCTGACATGGGCTCGGGAATATTTTGGTAAAACTTTGTAAGTCAACACCATTCACCGCTGCATCCACAGATGCAAGTTAAGTGCATGGTTGCATAAGCAGAGAGTGCATGACCTGTCTCAGTTTGAGAATCTGTGGCACAATATGAAGCGCAAAATAAGGCTATAAAGGCCCCATAGAGTTGCGCAGCTGAAGAAATGCATAATGAATGGATTGGGGAAAATTCTGATTGCTAAACTTAACCAACTGGTGTCTTCAGCATCCAAACGCTTAGCAGTGTTATTAAAAGTTAAGGTGATGATAGACAGTGGTGAACAGTCGACTACCTTTTTTGGAGTGAGTCATCAGATTTGAATTGAGTGTATATTTTCAAAAATATATTAGATTCACAAAGTAAAACATCAAATAACTTGTTAATAATTTCTCAGTATAGTACAGGGTGAATTGAATTTTCAAATGACGCTTTTTGTTTGGGTTTTTTTGCATTTTCCATACTGTCCCAACTTTTTCGGAATTGGTGCTGTATTTATTTACTTATTTACTTCCATTTTAGAATGTTTGTTTGTTTGTTTGTTTGTTTGTTTATAAATCTTTTTTCTTTTTATCCTCTTTAACAATATTACAAACATCGTATTTTAGTATTATTTTAATTATAAATTTTAGAATGTTGATGATTCTATGATTGTTATTATATTTAATTTTCATTCTTTAACATTTAATTTCTTTTAACATTTTATTTAATTTTATTTTCAGAATGTTGAGGGTTTAATTTTATTCCAATATTTTCAGACCTGCATAGTTATTTTGTTTGATTGTTTGTTTTTTACTTTGAAACACTTTTTTTTCTATGTTCTCCCTTTTATTTATTTGTTTTTCTTTTTGACGTTCAACTTTAGAATGTTGAGGTATTTTTGAAAAAAAAATTGTAGAATTGGTTTTTAGAATATTAAAGCAACTCTCTGTTGTGGCATTTTGTAAAAAGATTCAAATTTCTGAAGGAAAAAAAGTCCACTTTAAACAAACACGCCAAGACAAGTGTGTGTAATGTTTCTATATTAAAATACAAGATAAAGTCCAGGTAATAAGAACAGAAAATTAAGAAGAGAATGTGTGTGTGTGTGTGTGTGTGTAGGCGTTTGTAGAGGAGCAGAATAAACTGACCATGCCCTTCCTGGATCAGTGTGAAGTTCGAGAGCAGTTTCATCAACGCCTCACTGAACTGTACAACTACCCCAAATACAGCTGCCCTTATAAGAGAGGAGACAGGTACACACGCACAGAATCATATTTTAAGTGAAGTGATTATTGTCCTATAACAGCACAGTCTGAAGTGTTTAATTCCTCTCCTATACCGCAGTAATCTGCCTATAATTACAATTTTTAATTTTTTTTAAATCTGTTTATAGTTGTAGAACATCAGTGAAACAAGTTCCTTCCTGTTCTCACTTACATCATAGCAGCTATAAGCAGTCCTTCCCTCACTAGCCTCTCTTTATTCTCTCTCCTCAAGTTAATTTGACAAAAAATGAACTGTAGCTTGTCATGTTACAGACGCAACACTCAGCGCTCTGAACAAACCGATCTGAAATAAAATAAAACCGCTGTGTTTCTGTTTGTAATAACTCTCAGTAATGACCTCGTTGCCTCGCAGGTATTTTTACTTCCATAATAAGGGACTGCAGAATCAGGACGTGTTGTACGTACAGAACTCTCTAAACAGTCCGGCTTCTGTGTTCTTCGATCCTAACACACTGTCTGAGGATGGAACCGTGGCTCTCAAGAGTGGGTTCTCAACAATACACACACACACATATATAGAGTATATATGTATATACACCCACACTGCTTGTCTATCTCACATTATCTTCACTGATGAATTGGTCATCCCTCTGTGTGTGTGTGTGTGTGTGTGTGTGTGTGCGTGCAGTGGGCCGTCTGTCAGAGGACTGTGAGTATTTTGCATACGGTCTGAGCAGCGCCGGTTCTGATTGGGTGACGGTGAAGTTTATGAAGGCTGATGATGTCACTCAGCTTCCTGATGTCCTGGAGAGAGTGAAGTTCAGCTGCCTCGCCTGGAGCCATGATGCCAAGGGCATCTTCTACAACTGCTACCCCCTGCAGCATGGCAAAGCTGATGGTAATGCTGCGTGCGTGCGTGTGTGTGTTTGTTTGTGCTTGCGCGTGTGCGTGCGTGTGCGTATGTGTGCAAGTGTGCGTGCAGTTCGCGCATGTGTGTGCGTGTGGTAGATATATAACAGCTAAAATTTAATTAAATAATAAACGTTATTTAAGCATTAAAACTGCAGTGCAAGTTATATACAGTACACACAGGCTGGTTTAATATTTAATCCTGTTTATCAATCTAGTGAAAACAGAACAAATAAAGGATAAATAAAAGTTAGATTCATTTTTAAATAATAAAAAATAATGTACATTTTGAATACAAAGAAAGTTTTGAACTTTTATTTTGGAACTCAGAAGCATAATTAAAGTATTATTTTATAACATATTTCACTGTGTGTCTGTTTTAAGGCGTGAATGTAAAAACGTACACGTTTCTCTTTTTAATGCCTAAGTAACAACATCATCATCAACAACAACAATAATAATAATAATAAAAAGAGGAATTTTACTGCAGGCACAGAGACGACCACTAACCTGAACCAGAAACTCTACTACCATGTGATCGGCACCAGCCAATCAGAGGACGTGTTGGTGGCCGAGTTCCCGGAGCATCCAAAATGGCACAGCAACGTCACTGTGAGCGAAACAGCATGGTCGCATGACCTCACTCAGCATGGACACGCCCCCTTTTTCACCTAAACTTGTAGAAACCAGTGCTAGAAATGGTAGAGATGGAGAGAGAGACAGAGAGAGAGATTATTAACATTGTGCCTCATTTATTAAACTGGATATGAATGGATTTATTCGTAAATCATTAGTACAAGCATTTACATAACAGATTTGATACTGATGAAAATCCTGTAAATACGGAAAACCTTCGTAACCTACTTGTGGTCCTGAGTGTGATAAGAAGACGATTTGATCAACTTCCAATCATATAATCTGCATGGATTACTGCACGTTTATATCGGGAATATACTGGGGAGTTTAAACTATGTATGTTTATTACATTATCCAGAACAACTTATAGTACAGCTTTGGAGTCTCGATCAAAAACACATCCTCGTGCTAGTTCACTCGCTCAGGGACTCAGAGCTCCATCCAGAACATTTAGTGAAAACTAGTGATTTATTTTATTAGCATTAATTAAAGAATATAAGAAATGAAGAAAGTGACACAGCCATAAATTAAGACAAATGAAATTAACCATTTAATTGAGAAAGGAAATGGCGGTGTAAAATAAACAGAGGACGGGCCGGTCTGTCTGTCTCCGCAGAGCCGTAAGCCGTAAACAAACACCTCAGCTGGAGGAGGATTTAGCGCTCTCTTACTATTATTATTATTAATATTATAATATATTTTTCAAATATTTTTACTGGTATAGAAGTGAGTAAAAAGAACTTCCACTTCTGCATTTCAGCCTTTACTCTGATTGCTCATTTCATGCTCCTAGCTGCCTGTGCACTTTACCTTTTATGGAGTTTTGTGGGCATTGCTAGATGCAAATGAGCTGTGTCAGGAACACAGTTTGCACATTAATGGGAAATCAGCATTTCTGAAACCTTTGTAAATCCAGCGGAATATTTCAGTTCTGTTAGAGCGTACGCAAACGTTTACACATAACTTTACACACAACTTTGCTAAAAGACTTGATAAACGAGGCCTAATGTTTGCAGAGTTCAGGTTTATCACATGACCTCACCACAAACCTTTAATTTCACTTTTTTACCTCAGTTTTTTTTAATTTATTTATTTATTTTTTTTATTAATTATGGGTTTAATCACATCATTTTATATTTTATCAACATTTGCTCAGCTGGGTCAAAGTGGGTTTAATTACCAGCTACAAATAAACACACATATACATACACACACACACCATGTAACTTTACATTATAGTGTAATGTATCATAATTAACATCAAGTACATTAATAATTACCAATAAAAAATTATCATGGAATGTAATAGTATAAAGTACTGACTCCCAATCTCTCTCTCTCTCTCTCTCTCTCTCTGTACAGATATCAGATGATGGACGTTATGCTGTGTTGTCCATCACTGAGGGTTGTGAGCCTGTTAACCAGTTGTGGTACTGCGACTTACACCAGCTTACCAAAGGCATCTCAGGTGTGTGTGTGTGTGAAAAAACCCCCTCTTATTATTAATATTTTTAAATTACTTTTAAGACGTTTTATTCTGACTGGAGTAGATTACGTTACACCCTATGTAGTACACATATGTAGCGAACATAAATCCAATTTGGGATTCAATTATTAAAAATTCCTGCATGAGGAATATTTGAAAGGGATTGATTACAGATTGTATAAACTCAACAACGTTTCAGTTTGTGATTATTTTCATGGGTATTGGTAAGAAAACAGCACAATTGTCTGTGATGTATGTGATCTAATTACACAATGGGGCTGTGTATAATGTTATACATTTATTAATATTCATTATACTCATCATTATTCTGTATATGTTCTTTATACACTCATTAATGTCCCCATTTAATGGCTTCTTAGCTGTGATTTGATTTTGTACATTGAAGTGCTCAACTGATTTACACAACATCCAATAACGTTCAAGATACACCGAGATACGTTCAAGATACGGGGGTGGGGCATATACATTCTAGAGAGCATTTAATTGGACAATCATGAACTTTAACACAAGCATGAATAATCATAACACTTATCTATCAAATTAAAATAGAATATCGTCTATTTTAATATTCACGTAATATTCAAATAATTGCAATCAAAACGAGTGCATATTGAGTCATTTATTTCTGTGTACTGTGTAGGTTTGCTGCCGTGGGTGAAGCTGGTGGAAACGTTCGAGGCACAGTACTCCTACGTGACCAACGAGGGTACTGTGTTCACCTTCCGCACTAACCTGGACGCTCCGAACTACCAAGTAATCAACATCGACCTGCAGGAGCCAGAGAGGGAGAACTGGAGAACGCTGATCCCTCAACACGAGAAAGATGTTCTGGGTAAACACACACACACACACACTCACACACACACACAGACACAAAAAAAACACACAAAGACATACATTCAGAAAGAAACCGACAGACAGATAGAAGAGAAAGACAGAACATGAGAGAGAGGGAGAGAGACAGACAACGAGCGAGAGACACTCAATAAGAGACAGACAGAAAGAACGAGAGAGACGGACAACGAGAGAGAAAGATAGACAGAACCAGAGAGACGGACAACGAGAGAGTGAGACAGACAATGAGAGAGGGAGACAGATGAGAGAGAGAGAGAGACAGAAAGAAAGAGAGACGGGGGAGGCAGAAAAACACAGAGAGAAACAATAATTTTGTAGTTCCTCCTCTTCCTAAAAGCTACACCGTCCCCCCCCCCCCCCCGCACCACACACACACAGACACACACACACACACACACAGTTCCTCTTTTCTCTGAAGTTTCTTTTGACCCGCTGTCCTGTGGTGTTCCTGCTGATTTCCTAACTCCTGTTTCCTGTTTCGACTGAAAATGATGAAAGGCCTCTGCAGTGTTGATTTAGTGGACCTTTTTTTCTCAGAAGTTCTGACCGCAGCGAGGACTCAGGACTTTCACTGCACTGTGTTTCTCTGGATGAGAAAGAGGAAGTGAGCAGTGTGAATTTAACAGGCGTGAATTTTGGGGATAATACTGGTTTTTGATATTTACATGATTTTTTTTACGCTAACTCTGCAGGATTAGAGTGGAGCTGGCAGTGTGTTTATTTAGAAAGCGAGCTGGTCTTTCACGGCGTGTCGTTAGCGGAGTGCTGGTCAGGAGTCTGTAGATGATGTTTACATGAAGGGATTGAAGAAACAAAAATATTTTTAAAAATAATAGTAACTCTTACAACAATTGAACTGATTTTCTAGATCATTTGTGTTAGTAGATTTCCTAATCATTATACATTATATCATTATCTCTTCACACCACTGGTTAAACTCAGGCTTTGTTGTAATCCTGGTTTTGTTAATCTGCCTTGTTAATCTTGTTTTTGTAAATCTGGTTTTGTTAATGAGGGTTTAGTTAATCATGCGTTATTAACCTGGTTTTAGTAATCTAGTTTTGTTAATCTTTCTTTCTTAATCCAGATTTATTAATCTCAGTTTGATAACCTGTCTTTGTTAATATGTCTTTTTTAATTCACATTTTTTAAATCTGGCATTATTAATCTGTTTTAGTTTGTCACGAGTCGTGGTCGAGCCAGAAGCAGGTGCAGATAATGACTTTTATTGAAGCAAACGTACTAAGAAACAAAGACACTAAGACAACTTGAAACAACACTGTGGCATGAAACAAAACACTGAGACATAAACAACATGAGTCTAAGACAACTTAACATAATACTGTGGCAAAACTAAACATAAACTAACAAGATCAAGAAACATGGAACACAGCGGTCTAAGACAACGAAAGACAAACACATAGTGCAGACCAGGACTATATATACACATAAGTGCTCATTAACCAAAACGTGAATCAGGTGCAGGTGGTCATGTGACAACTAGAGCAGTGCAGTGGCTGATGGGAAGTGGAGTCCCGAGTTTCTTGATACGTGACATAGTTAATCTGGATTTAATAATCTGGTTTTGTTAATTTGTCCTCAGTTTAGCTTTGTAAATCTGGATTTGCTCATCTGTCTTTGTTAATCTAGGTTTACAAATATGGCTTTCCTTAAACCTGGTTCTGTTAATCTGGTTTTTTAAATCTGGTTCTGTTAATCTTTGTCAATCTGTATTTGTTAAAGTTTGGAAACCTGACTTCCAGTCCAGAATATGTGTGTGTTTTTTTTTAATTTGGCTCGGCTTCTTGTCACTAGTCTTTCAAGCAGGCAAACGTCCGTGTGTGCTTGAAAGTGATGTCATGACAGTCCTTGCTATTGGTACTGTAACTCTAGCTAGCATGCTAACTCTATACTTTTTGGGGGGCAGAGCTTTGTGTACATGAGTGGAAATGGTCACGGGCTCAGTAAGTAAAAAAAATCATTCAAATCTCATACAACTCCACCCAATTAACCATTAGAGACATTTTCCCCCATAAATCCAACCTAATGCACATTTTGTTAATCTGGATTTGTTAATCCTGCCCTGATATTCTGGGTTTATTTTTATTTATTATTTTTGCATTCATCCTGGTTTATGAGTTGTTTATTTTGCCTGTAGGGTTTGTGGAATGTGTGAACCAGAGCTTCCTGTTGGTGAATTACGTACGTGACGTGAAGGACACACTCCATCTGTATGAACTCTTGTCCGGACGCTGGATTCGTGAGCTGCCGTTAGACGTGGGCACAGTGGCGGGGCTCAGCTGCAAGAAGAAACACACTGACTTCTTCTACAAGTTCACCTCCTTCACCACACCTGGTGGAGTGCATAATTCATCTTCATAATCTACATAATAATAATAATAATAATAATAATAATAATAATAATAATAATGTGTGTGTGTGAACTTTCACCTGCAGGAATCATCTACCACTATGACCTGAGCAAACCGGATGCAGAGCCCACAGTGTTCAGACAGGTGGAGGTGAAGGGTGTGCAGTTCTTGGATTATCAGACCAGCCAGGTATACACACACACACACACACACACACACACCAATTACTGAATATTCCTATACCAGTGTGTCATTCGCTTGCTCATAAATTACATGTCATTTAGCACAGATGAATGCTAAAATGTCAAAGCTCTGTTGATTTCAATTCACTCCACTCATAAAGTAAATGAACACGATTGTGTGTGTGTGTTTTGCAGGTTTTCTATCCTAGTAAAGATGGCACAAAGATCCCGATGTTCCTGGTTCACGCTCGCGGTTTACAAAAGGACGGCTCACACCCCGTATTTCTGTACGGATACGGAGGCTTTGAGAACGCCATTCAACCCTACTACAAGTGTGTATTCTACACTAATGTGTGTGTGTGTGTATGTGTGTGTGTGTGTGAGTTTGACTGCAGCATTGGCAACATTGCAACTGCAATATATACGCTAGCTGCCTTGTGTAATTATATAAAATTATTGTGTGTGTGTGTGTGTGTGTGTGTGTACAGTACAGCGAACCTGCTCTTCGTCAGACACCTGGGTGGGATTCTGGCTGTGGCCAACATCCGAGGAGGAGGAGAATACGGTCAGACGTGGCATAAAGGTACCCAGAACCTCCGATGGTCTATCAGACATGATGTGTTTACTGTCTGAAGTTCTTTACTTTTACACCAGAGCTACGTGGCTAATGTTGCTAACAAATAATGGAAGCTTACAGCCTCCAGTTTATCACGGTGTATTAAATGAGTGTGTAAATCATCACACATTCACCTGAAGTGACCGTCTCAGAGATAAACAGTTTCATAAAATAGCAGAATAAATAAATAAAACTTTATAATCGTGTGGCTCATATCATAATGTGCAATCCCTCCTTTAAACTTTAGGCCATGCCTCCTAGCTGAATGATATACTACCTTTTTGTGCACTACCTTTGTGTGATATACCACCTGTGCAGTGCCGCCACACTGTGCAGTTTTTTTCTCACAGAGATATGCTGTCTTCAATGTTAAGAAAGAAAAATAATTTTTGAGTATTTCAATATTAAAAAAAAGAAGAAGAAATTAGTGTTAAATATTTCAATAGTACAATGGGCTGTGGAACTCAAGACGTTTTCTGTATCGACTCAGACTTGTCTTGGATCTGTTGACATTTGTACTCAGACTTGGGCATTGGTCGTGCTCAATATGGTCTTAGTCTTGATTGAAAGTAAAAATAATTTGTCTTTTCTTTTTGCATACACAAAGTTAGGCAAGTAGTAACTCCTTGTAGAAAACCAGCCTGATCATCATAACACTCATATGAAGCCAAATAGCTGAAGGAAAGGCCTGTGGAAATTAAGGATTTGAATTGTCCTTGACCCCCAGTTGGTCTTGACTCAAACTCCTTATCTTGGCCTTCAAAATGGCAGTCTTGATTATAGCCCTATACTGTATTTTAGTAGTCATCAATCTAGCTTCAGTAAACATTATCAGATTTATAAACCCTCCAGTCCTCCAGGGGGCAGTGGAGATAGTTACAGGTCATATGTGCTATGAGTTATGCATAAAAAAGCCATTATTTCATTTTTGTCTGGCAAACTGTATAAAAAATTAGGCATGACGCAAACCTATATGAATAGATCAGGAATATAATAGCAACTAAGCTAAGCATGGAATATTCCTCAAACATCCAGCCCTACTCCATACTGTCCATAACCTGTTCCACATTTTCCCCAAGTAAAATTGTGACTTTCTATAAATTTATACAAAATATCTTTCATCTTTGTGCTCAGACAAGAGACTTCTGTTCATTTCTTAAAGGTAAGTTATGAATTTATACATGAATGATTTACATTAATATCATCTTTAATATTTAACTTACCTTAAAGGGAGGTAAATTATTTTAGTTGGAGATTGGTGCAACAATTAGACATAACTTTTAATAATAATTCATTTGTCGGTTTATCTCCCAGGATGGAGATATAATCTCAGTCATGTTCAAGTGAGTAGTGAACTTATACAGATGTGTGACTCACGCAGTAAAGCACCAATCAGTCTGTTCAGATCGCAAAATGGCAAAACAGGCAACTAATATGACAAAAAAAAAGACATTTATTGTGATTACAGGGAAAAAAAATCTTTTAAAGTTTGTGTATATGGTATGACATTTCCTGCACAGAAAAAATTTTGGTCAAACAGTAATAAATAAATAAATAACTCTCAAATATTTATATTATTATAATACATTTCAGTTAAATAAAAACTAGCTAATGATCTAGCTAATTTTAGGTCATGTTTTAGCAAAAATATTTCAGGTAATGTTCTAGCAGGACATAATTTTAGGTAATGTTCTAGCGGGACATAATTTTAGGTAATGTTCTAGAAGGATATTTTAGATAATGTTCTGGCAGGATATTTTAGGTAATGTTCTAGCAGGAATATTTTAGGTAATGTTCTAGCAGGAATATTTTAGGTAATGTTCTAGCAGGAATATTTTAGGTAATGTTCTAGCAGGAATGTTTTAGGTAATGTTCTAGCAGGAAAATTTTAAGTAATGTTCCAGCAGGAATATTTTAATTAATGTTCTAGCAGGAATATTTTAGGTAATGTTCTAGCAAGAATATTTTAAGTAATGTTCTAGCAGGAATATTTCAAGTAATGTCTAGCAAGAATATTTCAAGTATTGTTCTAGCTAGAATATTTTAAGTAATGTTCTAGCAGGAAACTTTAGGTAATGTTCTAGCAGGAAACTTTAGGGATTTTTTAAGGCATTGTGGCAGACACCCTTGTCTGCCACGGGCGACTTACCATTATTTATTTACATTTATACAACTGAGCAGTTGAGGGTTAAGGGCCTTGTACAAGGGCCCAGCAGTGGCAGCTTGGCAAAGCTGGAATTTGAACTCAAACCTTCTGATCAGTAGTCCATCATCTTAACCACTGAGCTACTACTGCCCTGATTCTGATATTCATAAAATCAGAAAGTTGCCAAGAGAGAGATGTTATCTGATTCTATTTGATAGTTTTTTAATGTTGAAATGTTTGATTTAGTGTGTAGATGCTCTTTCCTCATTTGATAACGACGTCACACATTATTAAAAACATCATAACATGGGTGTTGTTCTCTAAAGTTTATTAAAAGTTTGTTTAATTTGAATGTAGGTCTTGTGCAGTGGAACACCTGATCAGTAGCGTGCAACTTCAGTAATGCGTTTCTCAGGAACGACCCATGTGCATGCCATGATTATCTGATCTGACTGAAGTATTTTCACTTTTCATTCATTTTCATTCATGCCCAGTAATTCACTCGAATTGTTTACTGGACCTACAGCTATGTATGGGGCATGAATAGCAGACCAGTTAAAATCAACTCATGTCAAAAGGTATCCATCATCGCAAAATACAGATCACTGCAACACATCAGAAAGAAGCACTGTCATCCTGAAAACATCTCAAATAGTTTTAGAGGCAGATTCAGATTCACTTTACTTACAGCGTCAAATATAAATATACCATCAAACATAAAAACCCATATCAGTGATATTAGTAATAATAATTAACACTTGCATTAATTTGGGTTTATTTCAGTGTTAACTAAATAATAAATGATCACATTAATTAATCCATCTATGAATGAAAAACATTATGCAAACTTCAATAATTCATCATTAATGATGTTAGTGTTAACAAAACCATTAACACTTACGTAGTTCAAAATGTTTTAAAATAAAATTAGGAACACAACTAATATGAAATAATATTCTTCATAACATAATTTATTAGAATAATTTCTATATTCTATATATATATACATGGGGGGGGGGCTTTAAATAAACATTTCTTTAATAAATCGTAATAAATGTAAATATAATCTTAATAAATAAAACTGGCGTTTCTCTAATGTGCATTTTTATTACTCGTGTAAGAGCGCCCCCTACAGACAAGTTGTGACGCTCGAGACACCTAGTTTTAGTTCAGAGGAAAAGTTTACGCACCCCACGGTTTTAAAATTGAAATATTATAAATACAAACCTCTATTTTATCATTTATATACAAAGAGAGAACAGACTGTCAAAATGTTAAAATTGTGTCTCTCTGATATAATGAAAATCTTTCAGCTATTCATTAAAAAGACCAACAGATTATTTGTTTATTAGGTCCAGTGTTTAGTTAAGAGCTTGTGTAAATGTGTGTGTTATGAAATAGATTTTTCCAACCCTGGCTAATTTGTCATAAAAATGCATTTTTATATCGTTTTATGAATAGTTTAATAAACACAAATGCATGAAGTGATTAGAAATATTTTATATAAATATATTATTATTATTATTATTATTATTATTATTATTATTGTTAAGAATCTACTACTTTCAAGCTCCATTAAAATGAATATAAAAAATGCCCGAAAAAGAAATTACATTAAAATACTTGATTATTTAATGATGTAAAGCTGTGTGTGTGTGTGTGTGTGTGTGTGTGTGTGTGTATGTGTATGTGTTACAGCGGGAACCTTGGCCAATAAGCAGAATTGTTTTGATGACTTTCAGTGCGCGGCTGAGTTTCTGATCCAGCAGGGCTTCACCACGGCGAGCCGCATTGCCATCAACGGAGCCTCTAACGGGGGACTGCTCGTGGGTCTGTAACACACACACAGAAACACACACACACACAGACACACACACACACACACAAACATTCTTCTTTATTTAAAGGTGAGTTAGCCAAAATAAATAATGAGCTCCTACAAATGTTTTACCTTCCCTTCAGTCTTATTAATTTATACATTTATTTGCATTGACTCTTTGACACTTTAAGATAGAAAGGGCCCAAGTTACAAAGTCATTAATATAAACACAAAACTGTGCTATTTTGCTCAAAAGAAAATTTCTAATTTGGGTTGTACATTTATTTTTCTTTCTTTCTTTTTTTAATGTCGTTTTGCATCTTTATTATATCAGGACCTTTGAGGTCTGAATATTAATGTGTACAACTTTGGCACTTCCTCACTACACTCTCAAATTACCTCTGAATTAATCTTTTTTTTCGTCCTGATGTTCCACCAGCTGCGTGTGTGAACCAGCGTCCCGATCTGTTCGGCTGTGCCGTGGCCGAGGTCGGTGTCATGGACATGCTCAAGTTCCACAAATTCACCATCGGCCACGCCTGGACCACCGACTACGGCTGTGCAGACAACCCCGAGCAGTTCAAATGGCTCATCAAGTATGAAATTATTTATGATCATAATCTTAAATGTACAATTGCAATAATTCTTAAATACAGACCTAGGAATCAAGTTAAAAAAAATTGATTATTACCGTTAAACGTATTGAATTTATTTAAAAAATCCAACTATATTGAAATAAAATGCCATTGTATAATGAATTGATGGATTTTTCCGATTTGTTTTGTAGGATGCTGGCCACTAGGTGGCAGGTAGCTTACAGTTCAAAATGACCTTTTGGCATTAAAAAAAATCATACACACACTGAGCAACTAAGAATAAATGTCACTGTCAGTTAACTCAATAAAGTGGTGTGTATTTGTCTATTAAAACTCTGATGCATTATTTTATATGCTAATAGATAGATAATAAACATAATTTCTAGGTAGAAAATGTATTCTGAAATATAAAATGCATTCAAATTTTCTAAAAGGTATTGCATACTTTTCACATAGATAAACATCGGACAAGAAAAATGTTTTATTTATTTAGTTTTAAATCCCCAACAAACTAAAACCTGTATTAATAATAATAATAATAATAATAATAACTGCCTTCCTGTGTGTTTTGGGTGGGAAATTAAAATGTAACTCTGTTTTATTTTACAGTGTCTCCACAAAAAATGCATACTACTCCAAATAAAATATTACAATTTAGAGGCTGAGCAGATATGAGAGTTATAAAGTGTGGATGAGTTGTTACTATGTTATAGACTGAAAACACCTAAATATAACATGATAAAATATCATGTTACTATTTACTAATTATTATTTATGTAATAATTAGTAATGTGATGATGTAAGCTGATGATGTGCGACTGTGTGTGTGTGTGTGTGTGTGTGTGTGTGTGTAGATACTCACCCCTCCATAACCTCCCATCTGTGGATTCCGAGGCTCCTCCCTTCCCAGCCATTCTGCTGCTGACGGCGGATCATGATGACCGTGTGGTTCCTCTGCACACACTAAAGTATGCGGCGACACTGCAGCACGGTGTGGGCCGGAGGGCCAATCAGAAACACCCACTCATGCTCCGAGTGGACACACGCAGTGGACACGGAGCTGGAAAACCCACTGCCAAGGCCATTCTTGAGGACACACACATCTTCTCTTTTATAGCTCAGACACTTGGCCTCCACTGGAGAGAGTGATAGAGAGAGAGAGAGAGAGAGAGAGAGAGAGAGAGAGAGTGTAAGAGAGAGGGGGAGGGGATAAGAGAAATTTCACAATACAGTACACAGAATTACACATTTAAGATAAAACAGCAGCAGCAGCATCTTACCTAGATGGGTTGCCAGGTATATTAGAATAACAAGGATGTTTTTAAATCCACTGACTTAAACCCTAACCCTGTTCTTGTTTTTATATCAGAGTAGGATCTTCAGCAGCAATGGGATTTTTACTTTTTTCATCTAAATTGTATTTGAGCGGTTTTATTTGGACACTTTCACTCCTACTTGTGTAAAGGCAAAATGACAAAGTCTTTCTTATGTGTCTTTACTTCATTACGTTCATAAAAATCATTCATGTTTTCCCCTCTGGCTGAATCCCAAATGATTGAGTGTCCTAGTTCACTACTGTATAATACCCTGTGTACTGAACATATGTAGTGAACTTGTTTTAAAATCATGAATAAAATAAAACATTTGATTTCTCAGCTTATGTGTATTTATACATATGTGCATTTATATATATTTGCATCACTTTGGTGTGCAGTAATCATCAGCAGTACTCTCTGGTGATTTTCTCTTGCTTTATGGTTTGTTTCACTGCCATACAATAAGAAAACAAAACTAAACCAAATGAACCAAAAGAATCAAATTGCACTCCGTTTGGGACTCGACTCACACTGGACAGCTGGAGATGTAATACTCGGCAGCACCACTGAGGGGCAGCAGAGCACTGCATCGTTCACCTGAGAACAGAGAGCTGTAGTTTGGACAGAGAAGTTGAGTGTGTTTGTGTTTATAAGAATACAACTTACAACTATAAAGAGTTACGAATATGACATGATTTTTAAATGTGAGGAGCAACAATGTCTGAGGTTTACTCCCCTCTTACCCCCCCCCCCCCACACACACACACACAAACACTCGCACGCACGAATAAAAACAGCAGATGAATCAATTGACACATGAATCTGGAGTGATTGACAGGTGTGTAGGTGTTTTGAACTCGCCGATATGAACTGACCCCCTGGAAGACCCGCCCCTTCCTCCATCTCACACTAGTAATCGATGGTCTTGAGTTTCCTGCCTGAAAGATGCGCTGATGCGGCATATCCCCGCTTTCTGCCTCTTTATTCATGTGAAATAAAATCTATCAGTGTGTTTGACTTAGCAAAGATTACACATGATTTATTAGGGATGCACTGAAGATTTTCAGCCAAAAACATTCAAAAATGCCATTAAATAGGACTACAAGCTGCGATAAACTGTCATTCTCTCTCTCTCTCGCTCTCTGACACTGGAGACTCCTTCCATAAATGTTAAATAAATGTCTCCTAACAAAAAGCGTCACATCAACAATTATATTTTACTTTGTTAAACAATAAGTTTTTATTTTTATTTTGTTTATTACGAGTCTTAGTTTAGAGTACAAGTCCCTGTGAATGAGCTGTTACTAGAAACTATAACTTATTACTAACCAACAAGAGCATTAATATAAACCTGAGATTTGCAGCTGCACTACTGTCAGAGCTGCTGTTATAGAGAATTCAACACCTGGAAAATTCTACACCTGGCACATTCAGGAATCCAGTTACACTCTTAAAAATGAAAATGTGATGCGATAACAGTAGATCCCTGTGGAGAGGTGGAGTGTTGTTCCTACAAGTGAACACTAGGTGGCAGCTCAATAACACAACTGTTCTTCAAATTCTAATATATCATTTTAAGCTGAACCAACATTATTCGTGTTTTTTTTTTTTCCTGTTGTTGTTTGGACAGTCAGTTCTGCACTCTGACTCCAGAGGCTTTAAAACACACTACATGATAAATGATAATATTTTACTCGAATACAGCAGCACTTTGTCAAGATTTCCTGCTGAGTTTTAATTGAATCTGTAATATTTCCAAACTCTCTCTGTCTCACTCTTCCTCTCTGTATCTCTCTGTCTCACTCTCAGTCTATCTCTGTCTCACTCTTCCTCTCTTTATCTCTCTGTCTCACTCCGTCTATGTCTCTCACTCTCAGTCTGTCTATCTCTCTCTGTCTCACTCATCCTCCCTGTATCTCTCTCTGTCTCACTCTCTCTGTGTCTCACTCTTCCTCGCTGTGTCTCACTCTCTCTCTATCAATCTCTCACTCTTCCTCTCTGTATCTCTCTCTGTCTCACTCTATCTCTCTCTGGCTGTCCCACTCTTCCTTTCTGTATCTTTCTCTCTGTGTCTCACTCTTCCTCTCCTTATCTCTCTCCCTGTCTCACTCTTGCTCTCTGTATTTCTCTTTGCCTCACTCTCTCTCTGTCTATCTCTGTCTCACGCTCAGTCTGTCTATCTCTCTCGGTGTCTCATTCCTCTCTGTATCTCTCTCTCTGTATCACTCTCAGTCTAGTGCTCTCTCACACTCTATTGCTCTCTCACGCTTCCTCTCTGTATCTCTCTCACTGTCTCACTATCAGCCTGCCTGTCTGTCTCTCTCTCTCCCTCTTTGTCTCACTCTCAGTCTGTCTATCAAAGTCAAACTCAAAAGGTTGCTTTATTGGTTTGACAAATCTTCATATTTGTATTGCTAAAGCTTGGGTACAGACAAATTAGAAAATAACTACAGAAATAAATAAGTAGAAACAAATGCACATAGATTCAACAATACTTTTTGAGGTTGATTGTCAGGGCCC
Source organism: Ictalurus furcatus (assembly GCF_023375685.1). Lineage (NCBI taxonomy): Eukaryota > Metazoa > Chordata > Actinopteri > Siluriformes > Ictaluridae > Ictalurus > Ictalurus furcatus. Next base: position 19,913,639 of record NC_071256.1, on the reverse strand, counting down.
AGGTCTGACAGTGTTGCTGCAGCAGGTCCAGGTTCTGCTGTAGACCCTGAGGTGGGGGACAGCAGGAGTTTAATCTCTAAGAGGTGCAAAGTGAGACCAGGCGCTGAAGACCGCTCTAAAGTGGAGGCCAATTCGCTGATGTATATATTGAATAGTGTTGGACTTAAACAGCAGCCCTATCTCACTCCACGCTCCTGAGAGATGACATTTGTTTGTTTTTTGCCAACTCTTACTCCGCACTTGTTTCCTGTGTACATGGTTTTAATGAGATCATATGATTTACCCCTACACCACTTTCTAACATTTTATAAAAACAAACTGTTATGCCAAATGGAGTCAAAAGCCTTTTTGAAGTCAATAAAACAGGTGAATATTTTAGAATTATTTTTGAATAAGGTATTTTTCAGTGA